>NW_021835147.1:27500-42691 GCF_006345805.1 Octopus sinensis | reverse complement strand
AAGAAATAACAGGTAGGAGAGTGTATTATAAAATGACAGCAGATAGGAAAGCTCAGAGAGGAGGGAGAGATAAATGAAGACACAGAAAGGGTTGGGGTAAGGGGTCGAAAGTGTTATAGATAAGTTCAAATGTTTCTGTCAGAATACAGAAAGCAACAGAAAGTTGTCGATGTACTGAGACAGACCACTCTGAACATTCATATTGTAGCGAGATGTTTAGTCAGACTACAGATATCATTGATGATGTCTGGTGTGTAATTAAATTTCTCTATTCACAGATGTTCACAACCAGGGTGGCATCGTTGATGTTCAGTTAAACTATATCAGATTTTTGACATGAAAATAGACAGATGTTTAAGAGTAAGTTACAGAAAAATATGAAATAATTATGTCACCTTTGTCAGATTGTATGATGAATCTATAATGAAAAATATCAAGATAACTGATTGAAAAATGAAGCAAACCCAGACAAACATAATGTTTGGTAGGGTAACACTACAGAATAAGTGTATATTAGAGAGAGAGTAGTCTTGTTAGGGAGATATCTGATGGGCAATAAACCAGTGCTGTGAACGTGAGTGTATGCATGTATATTTAATGTGTGTGTGTGTATATAGAGAGATGCAGGTGTGGCTGTGTGGTTAAGAACTTGCTTTGCAACCACATGGTTTGAGGTTCTGTTCCACTGCATGATACCTTGGTTAAGAGTCCTCTACTATAGCCCCAGCTGACCAATGCTTTGTGGGTGAATTTGTAGATGGAAATTATGTAGAAGCCTATCATGTATATCATCATCATCGTTTAGCGTCCGTTTTCCATGCTAGCATGGGCTGGACGGTTCAACTGGGGTCTGTGAAGCCGGAAGGCTTCATCAGGCCCAGTCAGATCTGGCAGTGTTTCTACGGCTGGATGCCCTTCCTAAGATCGTTAATTTAAATTAAATTATCAAGTGGCCAGCATGGGAATAAAAACCTTCAAAGGTAATAATTATTATTAAAATTATAATTTGGGGTATCTACTAGATACCACCACGCAGGAAATAGCAGCCAAAATCTGACTCTAAAACCATATTAAATGTTCATAAAGCACAAGGAAAGAAGACAAAAAAAAAACAGAATAAACTAGCAAAAAATTGTCTTCTCCCATTGTGCTGTATGAACATTTAATGTAGTTTTAGAGTCAGATTTTGGCTGCTATTTCCAGCGTGGTGGTATCTAGTAGATACCCTAAATTATTATATATATATAGGTAAAAACAGTAAGATAACAAAAGAAAGAAAGAGACCTCAATATTATGTAAATAGAGGAAATTTATATGTAAAATAATATGTGACAATTATTCGGTAGCCAAGATAAAACTCCGAGTTTCGGATGCTGAAGATAACCGAAGAGATGGTGTTCTGGATTTCCACTTTGGCATCCGAAACTCGGAGTTTTATCTTGGCTAACGAATAATTGTCACATATTATTTTACAGATATATATATATATATCTTTTAAATTTGTCTATGAGAAATGTTTTGAATATGCAAATAAAGCTCCTATTCCATTATACTGGTCACAGTCTAATGATGTTGATTGGTGAACCACTTTTTGGGGGTTGCATTGAGCTGTGCTGATATAATGTACGATAAATATAATAATATCAACAATAAACATTGGGTGGAATTAATAAACATTTAAATGTTTATAAATCTCATCCAGGGATTATTATCTCTTATTATAAAAGGCAGATTTTATCTGCCTCCCTTTGGGAGTTATACAAATCTACAATATAGGATTTCTTCAATTACAATTTACCTAGAATTTTTAAGAGTACAATGCATCGCGTCATGCCAGGTCCAGTTTTTAAAATTTAAACTCCAATTAAGCAAAATTTACAGAAAACTCACATTCTGGTGTGTGTGTCAAATGCTTTTATTAGTCTGGTTTACAGCACACGCAAACGCACATACACAGTGTGCAATGAATAAACTGAAACTAATTCACTGTGTGTTGACAGGTAGAAAATAGAATGCGATAGCGATGGCGATGGCTATGGCGATGGCGATGGCTATGGCGATGGCGATGGCTATGGCGATGGCGATGTAATATTTGTTTCTCTCTATGACGCTCATAAAAGCATTGATGTACATGTGTGCGTGCGTGAGTGTGTGTGTGTCATTCCTCACACACACGCATACACATACATATATGAGAGTGGCAAACACAAACGTTTCAAACAACTACATACAAACACGTGTGTGTTTGTTATTAGTAAAAAAAGGCGCCAAAACACAACTCACTTATCATTCCAACACATTTGCAAAGACACACGGACGGTCGAATAACAATACAGAAAAGGTAAATTGGTTTTTATTTTACTCTGTATATATTTTATTATATAATATTATATATAGATATATGTATATATAATTGCAGTATGAAACAGTGTTTATGTATAAACAGACGACACTGATATATAGTTATTAATAAATGTATGCATCCGTTTAACCCTTTCGTTACCAAATCGCCCGAAAAAAATTTTGGTTAATGTGACCAAGCCGCCCGAATTTACCTATTCATATTTAAATGAGAATATCAGAGTAAATCTCTTTAGAACATTCGTGAAAACATGTATTATACTTGGTAAACAGTTCAACTACAGTTTTGTACAAAAATCGATTTGTAATTTTAATTCCGTGAATTATGGGAGATTTTTTCCCGAAATTTGTTCCTATTGTGTTTTCAAAATTTGTAATTCTGACAAAAAATGGATACGAATTTCATTATATCAAGCAGCGAGTCAGAATTCGAAGGATTTTCTACTGAAGACCTTCATAAATCTAACTCTATGACTGAAAAAAAAAAGCATGTGGTATTTGATCTCAACCTAAACAAAGCGAAAGAAACGATAGTTTGTTATTTCCCACAACCTTAAATGAAATTAAGGCCTATTTTGCCATAAATATTATTATGGGTATTAGAAAGTTACCCAGAATAACAAATTCTATCGTAAAAATTTTGTTGTATACCCAATTGAATATTAGCTAATAACCCATTTTCTATAGCGATGTTTGAACAAAATTTTAATAATTTTATATATTGTTGAATTTACCTGTATCTACCTGCAATTAGAGTCACTTTGTGACAAAAATTATAGTATAGAATTGGTTGAGAACATTTCACTAAATTATTTCCAAAAATCAGATTAATATATTCATAAATAAAAAAGTTATAGTTGTTTAATGAAACCAGACTAAATTTATGATTACGTTAGAAATTAATTGAACACATAAGGGGTGTATTTTGGTCATAAATATAGTAACGAAAGGGTTAAGAAAAACCAAAAAATATTTATTCTTTGAAATGTTGTGTTCAAAATAAACATTTCTTTTAAGAATGTGTATATAACAAAGTATGTGTATATAACTACGTGGCTTATATCTTTATATATAAGAGTGAAGTTGTGTGTCTGTCTCCTACGATTTAGATTCCTAACTACTCCCACATTTTGCGGTGCAGTTTAACCAAAAGCGGGTATCTTATAGTCGTGATTCATATCGAGCCCTTCTGGGTATTAGCGCGCGTCTACGATGAGTCTACGATTTTAAAAAAATTTACCATCATATTTTTCCATTTTAATGCATATTTTTCATTATTATATAAGGGAAGTAACTCTCTAAAAATATCTACGATGTGTCAACGATTTAAAAAAAAATTACCTTAATTTTTTTTCAATTTTTAATGCATTTTTTAAAAATATTTTTTGGCTATAACTCTCTAAAAATGCTTATATAGTTATTTCCCTTACAAACCCGAGCAACGCCGGGCGATACTGCTAGTCTCTTATTATAAAAGGCAGATTTTATCTGCCTCCCTTTGGGAGTTATACAAATCTACAATATAGGATTTCTTCAATTACAATTTACCTGGCATTTTTAAGAGTACAATGCATCGCGTCATGCCAGGTCCAGTTTTTAAAATTTAAACTCCAATTAAGCAAAATTTACAGAAAACTCACATTCTGGTGTGTGTGTCAAATGCTTTTCTTAGTCTGGTTTACACCACACGCAAACGCACACACACTGTGGGCAATGAATAAAATGAAACTAATTCACTTACTGTAGTGAGTGATACTTTCACTCTGCCTCCCACTTCCTCTTTCCACACATACACACGCAAATATATAAATAAAATTGTAAGCTAACGTGCGTGTGTGTGAGTGTGTGTGTGCACGTGTGTGTGTGTGTGACGGTGCGTGTGTGTGTGTGTGTGTGCGTGTGCGTGAGTGTGTGACAGGAAAGTTTTTTTAGACGAATATAACACCTATATCCAAGTAGCAGAAAGATAAGACAGTAAGGTGTGATTTGAGGGAGATTTGGCTGCTATTTCTACCATGTCTAGCTGCCATGTAGGGGTCTCCCTCATAGGCTCATACATACATATATACATAGATAAGACAGTAAGGTGTGATTTGGGGGAAATTTTGCTGCTATTTCTACCAGGTCTAGCTACCATGTAGAGGTCCCCCTCAATTCTTTTATTCTTCTGCTTTTTCCAGCCATTGCTCTGTGGCCATGCTGGGGCAATGCCTTGAAGAATTGTAGTTTAATGAATCAACTCCAGTTTTATTTTTGTAAGCATTGTACTTATTCTATCTGTTTCCTTTGTCAAACCACTAGGTGACAGGGATGTAAACAAACAACATTCGTTGTCAGCAGTGGTGGAGGACAATCACAAGCACAGACACGCACACACACACACACATACATGCATACACATATACACACATACATACATACATACATATATATATATGTGTGTATATATATATTGCAGTGTGGAAGGTGTTTGTAAGCCATTTAAGAAACACACAAAAACCGTTACATTCACTTCAACATTTAAATTTAATTTGCCAAAATATTTTCGTCGCTTTGAGACCGCGACCTGTTCACTGACAAAAATATCGTGCTAACAGGTCGCAGTCTCAAAGCGACGAAAATTTTTGACAAATTTAATTTAAATGTTGAAGTGAATCTAACGGTTTTTGTGTGTTTCTTAAATGGCTTATAAACACCTTCAACGCTGCAACTGTTTTCGTTCCAGCACACAATCTCAGATCAAGTCACTTGCTATGCAAGTACATCTCTGTAACTATATATATATTTATATATATATATATGTATATTGGTAAAAACAGTAAGATAACAAAAGAAAGAAAGAGACCTCAATATTATGTAAATAGAGGAAATCTTTATATATAAAAGTGAGGTTGTGTGTCTGTCTCCTACGATTTAGATTCCTAACTACTCCCACATTTTGCGGTGCAGTTTAACCAAAACCGGGTATCTTATAGTCGTGATTCATATGGAGACCGTCTGGGTATTAGCGCGCGTCTACGATGAGTCTACGATTTAAAAAAAATTTACCATCAATTTTTCCCATTTTTAATCCATTTTTGACATATATAAGGGAAGTAACTCTCTAAAATTTATTATTAAATCTCAGAACGTAAAAAGCTACAGTAACACCCCTCCCCCTTTGTGGTTAGCCATATTGAGATGGCTATTATACTTTACATCTCTAAAAATGCTTATATAATTATTTCCCTTACAAACCCGAGCAACGCCGGGCGATACTGCTAGTTATTATATATATCAAACGGATCTCTTATTATAAAAGGCAGATTTTATCTGCCTCCCTTTGTCTCTTATAGAAATCTACAATATACGATTTCTTCAATTACAATTTACCTAGCATTTTTAAGAGTAGAATGCATCGGGTCGTGCCAGGTTCAGTTTTTAAAATTTCAACCCCAATTAAGCAAAATTTAGAGAAAACTCACATTGTGGTGTGTAAGTGAAGTGCTTTTCTTAGTGTGGGCTACAGCACGCACACACGCACACACACAAAAACGGAGCGATCTGCTTCACTCACGCTATCACCCTAATTTCTACTCCTTTCTTTTTGCAAGTGTGCAACGATTAAAGTGAAACTATTTATATAAAACGGATCACTAATGCTATCACCCTAATTTCTCCCACTTTCTCTTTGCAAGTGTAGCTTAAACCACTACTCAAAAAAAAAAAAAACAGCAAACAGAAACAAATAAATACATAACGATTTACTCCTCACACAATTTCTTCAATTAGAGTTTACCTATGATTTTTCAAAGTACTTCCATTCGGTCATGCCATACAAAATTTCCTTCAATTTCACCCCCAATTAAGACAAAATTCGAGAAAAAAATATTTTAACATTTCACTTCGAAGCCTTTACTCTGCATATTACTCCCACTTCCTCTTCACACACATAGACATGCAAATATATAAATAAAATTGTAAGCTAACGTGTGTGAGTGTGTGTGTGTTTGTGTGTGTGTGCGTGTGAGGGTGCGTGTGTGTGTGTGTGTGTGTGATCGCCCACAAGTGTATATAAATATTTAAATGTATTTATATATTCATCTATACACACATGTATGTATAATTTGTGTGTATATATTTCCATAGAGGTAACCATTCACTCCATACAAAGTTATTTAGGACGAATATAAGATCTAAAGTATATCCAAGTAGCAGAAAGATCGCCCAAAAGTGTATATAGATATTTAAATGTATTTATATATTCATCTATACAAACATGTATGTATAATTTGTGTGTATATATTTCCATAGAGGTAACCATTCACTCCATACAAAGTTTTTTAGGACGAAAATAAGATCTAAAGTTATCTCTAAGAAGCAGAAAGATCGCCCAAAAGTGTATATAGATATTTAAATGTATTTATATACACATCTATACACACATGTATGTATAATGTGCGTGTATATATTTCCATAGAGGTAACCATTCAATCCATACAAAGTTATTTAGGACGAAAATCTTTATATATAAAAGAAAGGTTGTGTGTCTGTCTACTCCGATTTAGACTCCTAACTACTCCCACATTTTGCGATGCAGTTTAACCAAAACCGAGTATCTTATAGTCGTGATTCATATCGAGCCCTTCTGGGTATTAGCGTGCGTCTACGATGAGTCTACGATTTTACAAATAATTTACCATCATTTTCTTCCATTTTAATGCATATTTTTTTTAATAAAGGGAAGTAACTCTCAAACTTCACACCAATATGCGTGCTCATATGCGACGTAATATCACATCAGCAGCATTTCCTCACACCCTCCTTGCACTTGGCGAAGGCAAAATACCAGGGGATAAAAATGGTAATATTGCCATCGATTCCATTTGTACCATTGTTAAGACGCCTTCTGATCTCAGAGATGCAGTGTTCCAAGATCTACAAGCTAATTATCAGAATATGGATTGGATTGGCCAAAAGGCTATACTGGTCCCGAGGAATAAAACTGTTCACCATATTAATGATGAAATGCTAAAACTCATTCCTGGGGAAGTCTATGTATATCAGTCTATCAATACAACTCCTGACCCACAGGACGTCATCAACTATCCAATAGAGGTACTCAATTCCTTTGAGCACCCCGGACTAACACCACACATTCTCAAACTTAAAGTTGGTGCTCCTATAATGCTCATCAGAAATTTGGTTCCCCCAAAACAATGCAATGGCACACGTTTGATCGTTAAGTCCTTATCTCCCAGCGTAAACTTATATCAATATTTGCCTGAATAATCATCATAATTCAGTGCAATCATTAACAGTACTTTCAAGCAATTCAGCCCCGAGCAACGCCGGGCAATTTTGCTAGTGTATTATAATAGTATTCCACATACCCTATTATAAATCTGAGTGATGTTTCTTTGTCCATTATGTTTTTATGTTCATTAATTCCACCTAGACCGTTGGTGCAAGGACAATGAAACTCAAACCATCAACTTCTCTAATCCCAGGGAATGCCCTAAGGAGGGGGGTCTATGTTTTTAGGGCCGCCTATTGATGCCTAAGGCCTCAAATGTGCCACATACAGAAGTTATCCAGAATACATCCCAAAGGGCAGCTTCAAGGCTAATATAAATGTGTGTGTGTGTGTGTAAGACATTGGTCAGCCTGACGCTAGGGTTGAAGTCAATTACTCACTATGCGGTACAGTTGGAACTGAATTCAAGATCACATGGGTGGGAAGCAAGCATTTTAACAGCTTAGGCCAGCTCTGAACAAGCAGCAATCCTTGGTCAAGAGCATTTCAGCCATAACTATCACATCTTAGCAGTTTAAAAGATTGCTGGCTGTACCTTGCGAGAAGAAATTTTGTTATTAGGGCAAGTAACCATGTATGGTTTTATTGATTTATGTCTTATCTTTTACTTGTTTTGGTCATTAGACTGAGGCCATGCTGGAACACCACCTTGAAAAATTTTTAGCTGACCCCAGTACTTTTTGTTAAGCCTGCTACAAATTCTATCAATTTCTTTTGCCAAACTGCTAAGTTACAGAGGTGTAAACACACCAACACTAGTTGTCAAATGGTGACGGTGTACAGGCACACACACTGCAGTGTGTGTGTCTATACGACAGGCTTCTTTCAATTTCCATCTGCTAAATTCATTTCTAAAGCTTTGGTCAGCCCAAGGCTATAGTAGAAGACACTTTCCCAAGGTTCCATGCTGTGGGACTGAACCCAGAACCATGTGGTTGGAAAGCAATAGACACACACACACATACACACAGACTGCAGTGTGTGTGTCTATACGACAGGCTTCTTTCAATTTCCATCTGCCAAATTCATTTCTAAAGCTTTGGTCAGCCCAAGGCTATAGTAGAAGACACAGTGGGGGACTGAACCCAGAACCACGTGGTTGGGAAGCTAGCTTCTTACCACACAACCACGTCTGTGTGGCGTTATTGACACATCATTACATATTGACACAAACGAGCCGAGAGTTGGCTGCTGTCAAGTTCCACTTGGTATTTTTCCAAAACTTTGCTCTGTTAATGATGGACTAAGTAGAGAAAAAAAACTCCTTTTCGTTCACCGTACATCATGAATTCTAAATAAACAGCCATACATGGTGTGACGTATTTGTGAACGAGGGGGGTAGGAATTGGCGGGATGTATGTTTGCAGTTGGATATGTTCCCATTGTGTTAGTCCATAAATGTTTGATGTTCAGTCGACAGTCATGTGTGTATATACATGTGTGTGTATATATATGTGTATATATATTTATATATAGCTGTTTTAAGTCATTTGCATTAGCATGTGTATTTAAAGTGTTTTTCTACATTAATATCCATGTGTTTATTTTCCCCTCAACACACGCACAACAAACACACATATATATATATACACACACACACACATACAACAAACATACACACACACACAACAAACATACACACACACACACACACATATGACAAACACACACACATATAACACATATATACACAAATATACATACACACAACAAACGTGCATGTATACATACATGCATTTACACACGCAGATTCACTCACACAACAAACACATATATATGCATACACACACAGTGAGACATACATACATATATATATACACACATGCACACAGTGAGACAAGTATATATATATATATACACTCACAGTGAGACAAGTATACATATATATATACACACTCACACTTGTCTACATTCTATACACTTCTACCTCCACCGAACACACATCTCCCCCCATTTCACTTGCTCTGACACACATTCATGCACACACACACACACACACACACACACACATACATAAATATATATATACACTCACACACACACACACACAGAGTCCTTCCTCAACTTTCATTATAAGAAATTAATTTCAAGTGCTATTTCATATGATTACCCTTCATCATTATGTAATGAATGAAGGCCACTACGCAGTATTGTCATTGTCACATTCATCATCATCATCTTGTCATTTTATATTCTACCTTTATCATCCTTATTATTTTTATTACTATTATTATTATTATTATTATTATTATCATTATTATTATTACTATCATTATTATTATTATTATTATTATTATTGAGTGAGAGAGCAGTTCATGCCATCAAAGTGACACTGGGGTAAAATATACGAAGCCCAATATACCCATCATGACTACCAGTCTGATAAAGGTACACCAGACACATGCATCACAACCATATGTGCGCGACATGGTGATCTCATATCAAGATAAACAGCACATGACCTTGCAGGTGGGGCCCAGTTAGAATTTTCTTCAGGTTGAGTAGCCCATCCCGCTCAAACGGTCCTTGAATAAGGGTTGTTTAAGGATGTTGAAAGAACCACCCATGTTTCCAGAGGTGAACTATTCAAACCCCAAAGAATCCCTCTCAACACATGGCTATGATGCTCCCCCACTACTTCTGCTCATGATCAGAGATGCACATATCGTCAGCCACTAAGGGACATGCTCAACTGGTTAAGGTCAAACAACTGACAAGCAAATCTGTGGTATTGAGCAGAATATTTGCTGTAGCCCATCTTTTATACCAAGACAAAACAATGTACATGATAACACTTCCAATCAGTTAAGATCAGAAGCCATGAGAGCCACTGCCTGGTACTGCATCAGGGCATTTATTATTATTATTATTATTATTATTATTATTAGGTCCGTGAGCTGACTGAATCTTTAGCATACCAGGCAAAATGCTTTGTGGTATTTCATCTACCGCTATGTTCTGAGTTCAAATTCTGCCAAGGTCGACTTTGCCTTTCATCTTTACATGGTCAATTAAATAAGTACCAGTGACACACTAGGGTCGATGTAATCGACTTAATCCTTTCCCCAAAATTTGAGGCCCTGTGCTTCTAGTAGAAAGGATTATTATTATTAATAATTATCATCATCATCATCATCATCATCATTAGGGTGGCCAGCTGGCAGAATCGTTAGCATGCTGGACGAAATACTTAACTGTATTTCGCCCAACGCTATGTTCTGAGTTCAAATTCCACCAGGGTTGCCTTTCTTCCTTTCGGGATTGATAAAATAAGTACCAGTTGGACACCGGGGTTGATAAAATTGAATCATCCCCACTTCCCCCAAGGTGATCTTGTGGCAAAAATCTGAAATAGTAATTATTATTATTATTATTATTCTATGTTTGACTTTTGCCTTATATTTGTACAAGTTGGCTCCAAGTCTCACCCAGAGACCTCAAGAGACAACAGGTTGGAAGTTCACGTTGTTATGCCTAGAGTGTCATATATTTGGGGTTTTTTTTTTTGGTGTTGTACTAGTGAATATCTAATACATAAATTAAAAAAAAAAGTTTGTTTTAAACCTTGGGATTACATAGAGAGTATTTTGCGTAGGATATGAGCAGTTCCCATGAGCACTATCTTTTGAATTTCTACCATTTTGCCATACCAGTTTCCTGGTATCTGAGTTAGGTAGCAATCAGCCCCCTTCGCTATCATTCCCAGGGCACCTATGACAACAGGCGAGCTGGCAGAAACGTTAGCGTGCCGGCGAAATGCTTAGCGGTGTTTCGTCTGCGTTACGTTGTGAGTTCAAATTCCACCGAGTTCAACTTTGCCTTTCATCCTTTCGGGGTCGATAAATTAAGTACCAGTTACGCACTGGGGTTGATGTAATCGACTTAATACCTATGTCTGTCCTTGTTTGTCCCCTCTGTGTTTAGCCCCTTGTGGGTAATAAAGAAATAGGTATTGTTTTAGTCTTCAGGTTCCACATTTTACTGATTTCTATTTGCTCAGTTTTTGGTAGGTCATTATTATTATTATCATTATTATTATTATTAAGGCGGTGAGCTGGCAGAATCGTTAGCATGCTAGATGAAATGCTGAGTGGTAGTTTGCCCATTGCTATATTCTGAGTTCAAATCAGGCTGAAGCTGACTTTGCTGTTCATCCTTTTGGGGTTGATAAATTAAGTATCAGTGACACACTGGGGTCGGTGTAATAGACTAGACCCCTTCCACAAAATGTCAGGGTTTGTGCCTATAGTAGAAAGGATTATTATTATCATTATTATTATTATTAAGGTGGTAAGCTGGCAGAATTATTAGCATGCCGGACAAAATGCTTAGCAGCATTTCATCTGTCCTTACGTCCTGAGTTCAAATTCCACCGGGGTCGACTTTACCTTTCTTCCTTTCAGAATTGATAAAATAAGTACCAGTTGAGTACTGGGGTCAATGTAACCAACTTAGCCCCACTTGTAAAATTTCTGTCCTTGTGCCAAAATTTTAAACCATTATTATTATTATTATTATTGAGTGAGAGAGCAGTGCATGCCATCAAAGTGACAACGGGGTAAAATATTCGAAGCCTAGTATACCCATCATGACTACCTGTCTGATAAGGGTAAACCAGGCACATGCATCACAACCATGTGTGCACGACATGGTGATCTCATATCAAGATAAACAGCACATGACCTAGCAGGTGGGGCCCAGTAAGAATTTTCGTCTGGTCGAGTAACCCATCCTGCTCAAAAGGTCTCCAAATAAGGGTTGTTTAAGGATGTTGAACAAAACACCCATGTTTCCAGAGGTGAATTATTCAAACCCCAAAGAATCCCTCTCAACACATGGCTATGATGCTCCCCCATTACTTCTGCTCATGATCAGAGATGCACATATCGTCAGCCAATAAGGGACATGCTCAACTGGTTAAGGTCAAACAACTGACAAGCAAATCTGTGGTATTGAGCAGAATATTTGCTGTAGCCCATCTTTTATACCAAGACAAAACAATGTACATGATAACGCTTCCAATCAGTTAAGATCAGAAAGCCACGAGAGCCACTGCCTGGTACTGCATCAGGGCAATTATTATTATTATTATTATTATTATTATTATCATTATTATTATTATTATTATTATTATCATTATTATCATCATTATTATCATCATTATTAATATTATTATTATTGAGTGAGAGAGTAGTTCATGCCATCAAAGTGACACTGGGGTAAAATATACGAAGCCCAATATACCCATCATGACTACCAGTCTGATAAAGGTACACCAGGCACATGCATCACAACCATATGTGCACGACATGGTGATCTCATATCAAGATAAACAGCACATGACCTTGCAGGTGGGGCCCAGTTAGAATTTTCTTCAGGTTGAGTAGCCCATCCTGCTCAAACGGTCCCTGAATAAGGGTTGCTTAAGGATGTTGAAAGAACCACCCATGTTTCCAGAGGTGAACTATTCAAACCCCAAAGAATCCCTCTCAACACATGGCTATGATGCTCCCCCACTACTTCTGCTCATGATCAGAGATGCACATATCGTCAGCCAATAAGGGACATGCTCAACTGGTTAAGGTCAAACAACTGACAAGCAAATCTGTGGTATTGAGCAGAATATTTGCTGTAGCCCATCTTTTATACCAAGATAAAACAATGTACATGATGACACTTCCAATCAGTTAAGATCAGAAGCCATGAGAGCCACTGCCTGGTACTGCATCAGGGTATTATTATTATTATTATTATTATTATTATTATCATTATTATCATCATTATTATCATCATTATTAATATTATTATTATTATTATTGTTATTATTATTATTATTATTATTATTATTATTATCATTACTCTTTCTTATGTCATTCCTGTTATTTTTGGTGATACCTTTCTCTTATAGCTGAAGGAATGAACTGTAGACTTGACTTGAATTTAATATGAGTTTTTACGGCTGTCACTGTTGTTGTTGTTGTTGTTGTTGTTGTTGTTGTTGTTGTTGTTCTTCTTCTTCTTCTTCTTCTTCTTCTTCTTCTTCTTCTCCTTGGCTTTGTAGTTGTTGTTGTCATTTGGTTGTAGCTTTTTATTATATTTGTTGTGTTTTTTTGGTGCTTGTTATGTAAATGATTTATTCAGCTTATTTGAAATGAAGTTTAAAATATCTGTTGGAATGTTTAAATATTTTGAAATTAGAACCAATTTTTTCTTCTTGTTCTCCTTCTTGCACAAATTTTTCAAAACCTCTAAAACGAGGATTGGCGAAAAATTTAATTTCAAAAACAAGAAACAAAACAAAGATTAAGAGAAAAGCATTGTATGGTGCTTTGGAAAATGTGTCTGATGTAGAAGTACAGAGAATCCAGCCTCTCCATGCCATGATCATTACCATAATTTTTCACATTCACTTTTCCATGTTTGCATGGATCAGAGTTTATAAAGGCAGATTTTGCTACAGCTGGATGCCTTCCCTGTCACAAACCCTCGCCTGTCTCCATTACCAGACATGTTTTTTTTATATAGTGGTGTGGAAAACATGAATATGTAAACTAGTGCTTGTCCAACAGTGATTTCATCATCCATACTTTCAACAATACGCTCTTAAATATGGTTTCTGATTACAAATATCTTGGGTCATACATATCATCATCTGAAAAAGATTTTCTAACTAGAACGGGTATGGCCTGGTCAGCTTGTAATGATATGCATAAGATCTGGTCATCAAATCTAAGTAGAGATTTCAAACTTAAAATCTTCAAAGCCACAGTCGCACCAATTCTACTATATGGCTCAGAAACCTGGACGTTATCAAAGAAGCTTGAGAGGCGGTTAGATGGAACTTACACTCGCCTCCTTATGAGAGCTCAAAATCTCTCGTGAAAGCGTCATCCAACCAAAGTACAAATATATGGGAAAATACCACCTGTATCATCTCTTGTGAAAGGTAGAAGAGTCCAGTTTGCTGGACATTGTTGTAGAGCTGAATACGAGGTAATTTCTACTCTTCTCCTCTGGAAGCCATCTACTTGCAATACCAGAGGGCGCACACTCTCCTACCCTGATGTAATCTCCAGGGATACAGGCATCCAGCAACAAGACCTCCGTAATGCTATGATGGACTTTGAAGTCCGGTGTAACATAGTAAATTCCATTCTCTCGACCACGGTCAAACAATGATGATGATTCCATTTTGGAGTAGGGTAGAAGATGAGTTCCATTATGTGGAGGCATGAAGGATACATCCCATTTGTGGCAGGGTAAAGGTTCCATTCCATAGCGTTGTAGTAGGGAGGATCCATTCCTTCATGTAGTGGGGTGGAGGATCTAATCTGTTTTATGGAGGTCATCATTATCATCATCATCATCGTTTAATGTCCACTTTCCATGCTAGAATGGGTTCGACGATTTGACTGAGGCCTGGCAAACCAGATGGCTGCACCAGGCTCCAATCTGATCTGGCAGAGTTTCTACAGCTGGATGCCCTTCCTAATGCCAACCACTCCAAGAGTGTAGTGGGTGCTTGCATAAAGGT
>NW_021835147.1:0-20000 GCF_006345805.1 Octopus sinensis | reverse complement strand
TCTCCTCTATGTTTAGCCCCTTGTGGGTAATAAAGAAACAGATATCTTGGGCAAGTGTCTTCTATTATAGCCTTGGGCTGACCAAAGCCTTGTGAGTGGATTTGGCTGCCAGAAACTGAAGGAAATCAATGTGTGTGTCTGTGCTTGTCACCCATCACTGCTTGAAAACCAGTGTTGGTATGTTCATGTCCCTGTAACTTACCACTCTGGCAAAAGAAGCCGATAGAATAAGTATCAGGGTTTAAGAAATTAATCCTGGAATCATCTTGTTCAACTAAAAGTCTTCAATACTACACCTGATTTTCTCCCCTCCATACACATGCAAGCATGTATATATATATATATATATATATATATATATTTATTCTGTTGTGTCTGGAGAGAGTCATTTTCTTTTTGTGCCTTATAATTTAACACACTCACTGGTAAAATTTCCACTTATTTCCTATTTTTATTTTCCTTAAATTTTCATTGTATCTCGCAACCTTTTCAGTAGTCTTTAAGACTATTGGAAAGGTTGCAAGACACAACGAAAATTTTAGAAAAATAAAGTGGAAATTTTACTGGTGAGTGTGTTACATTATAAGGCACAAAAAGAAAATGACTCTCCCCAGACAACAACAGAAAATGCTTGAACACACTCACATAAAGAATCTTGCAAACCAAATCCAAAAACGAAATAAGGGCATCCAGCTGTAGAAACTCTGCCAGATCAGATTGGAGTCTGGTGCAGCCATCTAGTTCGCCAGACCTCAGTCAAATCGTCCAACCCATGCTCGCATGGAAAGCGGACGTTAAACGATGATGATGATGATGATGATATGTCTTTTACTCTTTTACTTGTTTCAGTCATTTGATTGTGGCTATGCTGGAGCACCACCTTTAGTTGAGCAAATCAACCCCAGGACTTATTCTTTGTGAGCCTAGTACTTATTCTATCGATCTCTTTTGCTGAACCGCTAAGTTACAGGGACATAAACACACCAGCATCGGTTGTCAAGCGATGTTGGGGAGACAAACACAGACACACAAACATATACACACACATACACATATATACGACAGGCTTCTTCCAGTTTCTGTCTACCAAATCCACTCACAGGGCTTTGGTTGGCCTGAGGTTATAGCAGAAGACACTTGCCCAAGTAGCCATGCAGTGGGATTGAACTCAGAACCATGTGGTTGGTAAGCAAGCTACTTACCACACGGCCACTCCTGCACCTATATATATATATAATGTTGCATGTTTACTTTTGCTTCTATATTTCAGTTGATTGATTTTTGTTTGAATTTTCATCCTCCATATAAATAAATCTCACCCGCTGCTATCCCCACCCCTCCTCCAATCTAGTCACCTTTATGTAACACCCCTTTTTGTTAAGAGATTTTCAATAAGAAGGAAATTTATAATACTCTTACTCTTTACTCTTTTACTTGTTTCACTCATTTGACTGCGACCATGCTGGACACCGCCTTTAGTCGAGCAAATCGACCCCGGGACTTATTCTTTGTAAGCCCAGTACTTATTCTATCAGTCTCTTTTGCCGAACCGCTAAGTGACGGGGACGTAAACACACCAGCATCGGTTGTCAAGCAATGCTAGGGGGACAAACAGACACACAAACACGTACATATATATATACATATATACGACAGGCTTCTTTCAGTTTCCGTCTACCAAATCCACTCACAAGGGTTTGGTCGGCCCGGGACTATAGCAGAAGACACTTGCCCAAGATGCCACGCAGTGGGACTGAACCCGGAACCATGTGGTTGGTTAGCAAGCTACTTACCACACAGCCACTCCTGCGCCTAATGATTATAGAAATCTTTCTCTAATTTTGGCACAAGGCCCCCCCGCAATGTTTTAATGATGATGAGAATAATTTTATTTTTTATGAATTCTTACATAATTGTTATATATTTGTTATTGTTGGTGTTGAGTAACAGATTGAACAAATGTAACGAGGAGATAATTAAGGAACTTGTTTCATTGTATAAATTGCTTGAATTTATCTTTTTTTTTTTATATTTGATATTTCTTTTCTTCCTCCTCCTCCTCCTATCTCTCTTATCCATGCATTTTTTTTCTCTCTTACATCTGTTACATTTTTTATCTCTCTCTTTCTCTCTTTCATTTCAGGTCCTGCCTTTCTTTTCATACACATCATGTATTGATAAACCCGAACAGACAATAACCTTTTCCATAGTGAACAACCACTGCTCAACATATACCCCCATCCCACCCTTAACCCACCCTCCTCCCCACTACCAACCAACCAACTACCTTATCCAAACCCCTCCCTAACTACTTCTCTTCCACCACCACCACCACCACCACCACCACCCTACCACCACCACCACAACCACCCCATCACCCCACCACCACCACCACTTCCAATACAAATTTCTTGCAGAATTTCAAAGTTTGAATTTTTTGGTGGGGTTGTGTTTTTCTTTCTCAATTCACATTTTCTCCTGCCCACCCACCCACCAACCCATTTCCACCCCATTCTCCACTTTTATTCTCAGTGGTAGTACTGCTATAGTAAGGGTGGCAGTAAGAGTGGTAGTTTGTAAGCATCGATTATCAGAGTTCGTTGTTGTTGTTGTTGTTGAAACGGATATTTTGGAGAATTTGGTAAGGTTAGATGAAAAGAGAAGCAGTTTGTTGCCATGGCACTGACACTGGACATAGGTAGCAGCACTGTATGAGCTGATCAGCTTGTTGTTGTCCATTCATTTTCACCTGTAAAACACCTCCATTGTAACTATCTTCATTTCACCCCCACTCACACCATCACTAGTTTCCCCAATCAAAACTTTCCAACTTCCTCCTATCCATATACACACACACACACGCATATACTCATAAATACATAGATATACACACACACATATATATACAGATGCACACACATAAATATCTATATATACACTCGTAAATATTTATATATACACACATATACACACACACGTATATATATACACATATACATATACCAATATATGTATGCATGTATATATATATATATATATATACACATGCACATTTTCATCTCAAACCTCAATGTAGTAACTACCATTGTACCCTCCTCTAACCCTTACTACCTTCCCCACCTTTACAAACCTTTCAACACCAAACCCCTAACCCTTAACACCCACCACTTTCCCCACTCTAATTCATAGCCTCATCGTGGTGACAATGGTCAGGAAACAAGAATGCCAGATCACCATCAACAAAATTCTACTACCCATCAAGATTTTCTACTTCTTTTTCTATTCAGGTAAGATTTTTCAGTTTTCTTCTTTAGAAGTTATGGTACGTAGTGTGTGTTTGTTTGTGGGGGGGGGGGTGATAGGTAATGATTCTGAAATGTTGATGGAGGCACGTGGCTTTGTGGTTAGGGTGTCAGCATTATGATCATAAGATTGTGGTTTTGATTCCTGGACCGGGCGACGCTTTGTGTTCCTGAGCAAATAACTTCATTTCACATTGCTCCAGTCCACTGGGAAACATAAGGCAGTAAACTGGCAGAATCGTTAGCATGCTGGGCGAAATGCTTAGCGGTATTTTGTCTGCCGTTACGTTCTGAGTTTAAATTCCGCCAAGGTCGACTTTGCTTTTCATCCTTTCGGGGTCGATTAAATAAGAACCAGTTATGCACTGGGGTCTATATAATCGACTGAATCCATCTGTCTGTCCTTGTTTGTCCCCTCTGTGTTTAGCCCCTCGTGGTTAGTAAAGAAATAAGTATTTCATCTGCCGTTATGTTCTGAGTTCAAATTCCGCCGAGGTCGACTTTGCCTTTCATCCTTTTGAGGTCGATAAATTAAGTACCAGTTACGCACTGGGGTTGATATAATCGACTTAATCCATTTGTCTGTCCTTGTTTGTCCCCTCTGTGTTTAGCCCCTTGTGGGTAGCAAAGAAATAGATTCTGAGATGATGATGTCGATATATCGCCTTTCTTTCCTTTGTAATGTCCGCTGAGGAATTGATCTCCACAATATTACCAATGGAACGATCAACAAACAAAGCGCCTGCTTCGTCCTTCAATAATCTACATTTTTTCCATCTGCTTTATGTCTACCTATCTACCCTACTTATTTATCTACCCTACCAATTTATCTACCCTACCAATCTGTCTATCCTGCTAATCTGTCTATCCTGCTAATCTATCTATCCTGCTTATATGTCCACCCAGCTTATCTATCTACCCTTCTTACCCATCCATCCTTCTATCTATCTATTTGTTTATCTTATCTATCTATCCACCTTGCTTATCTATCTATCTATCTATCTATCTATCTATCTATCTTCTCTATCTATCTATCTATCTATCTTCTCTATCTATCTATCTATCTATCTATCTTCTCTATCTATCTATCTTCTCTATCTATCTATCTTCTCTATCTATCTATGTATCTATCTTAATTATCTATCTATCTATATATATATATATATATATATGTCTTATCTGTCTTATCTATCTATCTTTCCATCTTGCTTATCTATCCACCCTGCTTATCTATCCACCCTGCTTATCTATCCACTCTGCTTATCTATCCGCCTTGCTTATCTATCCACCCTGCTGATCTGTCTATCTTTTGAGTTAAGTATCAAGTTAGCTACCTAGGTATCTATCTTTCACTCTATCTATCAAGTTATTTCTATATCAATACATTCATCTATCTATCTATCTGTTATCTTATTTTGCAGTGCCTTTCTGTGTATCTATCTATCTATTTATATCTGCCTGATTGTCTGCCTGTCTAGTTGTCTATGTGTCTAGCAATCTATCTATCCAAATCTCTGTCAGTTTTAACTCTGTCTTTGTGTCTATCTAGTTATCATTCAATGTATATATATATATCTTGTTATCTAACCATAATAAATAACATTAGGGTAATAAGAATTATATAAATTATTATTACCAGTAGCCTAGCATAAAAAAAGAATTAGTCAATAGACTATATATTATTCTCATAGAAATATTGTGTACATTAAAACACATCAAGAGGCTTCCAAATAGGAAAGTCTTGTGCTAGAAAGAGCAGTAGAAAACTCAAACCACTAATTGGGGATATACATCAAGAGGCTTCCAAATAGGAAAGTCTTGTGCTAGAAAGAGCAGTAGAAAACTCAAACCACTAATTGGGGATATACATCAAGAGGCTTCCAAATAGGAAAGCCTTGTGCTAGAAAGAGCAGTAGAAAACTCAAACCACTAATGAAGGATATACACCAAGAGGCTTCCAAATAGGAATGACTTGTGCTAGAAAGAGCAGTAGAAAACTCAAACCACTAATTGGGGATATACACCAAGAGGCTTCCAAATAGGAAAGACTTGTGCTAGAAAGAGCAGTAGAAAACTCAAACCACTAATGAAGGATATACACCAAGAGGCTTCCAAATAGGAATGACTTGTGCTAGAAAGAGCAGTAGAAAACTCAAACCACTAATTGGGGATATACCCAAGAGGCTTCCAATAGGAAAGACTTGTGCTAGAAAGAGCAGTAGAAAACTCAAACCACTAATGAAGGATATACACCAAGAGGCTTCCAAATAGGAATGACTTGTGCTAGAAAGAGCAGTAGAAAACTCAAACCACTAATTGGGGATATACCCAAGAGGCTTCCAAATAGGAATGACTTGTGCTAGAAAGAGCAGTAGAAAACTCAAACCACTAATTGGGGATATACACCAAGAGGCTTCCAAATAGGAAAGACTTGTGCTAGAAAGAGCAGTAGAAAACTCAAACCACTAATGAAGGATATACACCAAGAGGCTTCCAAATAGGAATGACTTGTGCTAGAAAGAGCAGTAGAAAACTCAAACCACTAATTGGGGATATACACCAAGAGGCTTCCAAATAGGAAAGACTTGTGCTAGAAAGAGCAGTAGAAAACTCAAACCACTAATTGGGGATATACATCAAGAGGCTTCCAAATAGGAAAGACTTGTGCTAGAAAGAGCAGTAGAAAACTCAAACCACTAATTAGGGATATACACCAAGAGGCTTCCAAATAGGAAAGACTTGTGCTAGAAAGAGCAGTAGAAAACTCAAACCACTAATTGGGGATATACATCAAGAGGCTTCCAAATAGGAAAGCCTTGTGCTAGAAAGAGCAGTAGAAAACTCAAACCACTAATTGGGGATGTACATCAAGAGGCTTCCAAATAGGAATGACTTGTGCTAGAAAGAGCAGTAGAAAACTCAAACCACTAATTAAGGATAAATTATCCCTAATTAGTGGTTTGAGTTTTCTACTGCTCTTTCTAGCACAAGGCTTTCCTATTTGGAAACCTCTTGGTGTATATCCCTAATTAGTGGGTTGAGTTTTCTACTGCTCTTTCTAACACAAGGCTTTCCTATTTGGAAGCCTCTTGATGTGTTTTAATGTACACAATATTTCTATCTTGTTATCTATGTAGTTGTCTGCCTAGCTATCTTTCTGTTTATTTATATTTCTAGCTACCTGTATTTATGTCATCCTGTTACCTACCTACCTGTCAAGGTGTCTAGCTGTGTATCTTGTCTATGTACGTAGTTGTCTGTCTAGTTAATTGTCTATTTGTCTGTATATCTAGTTGAATATCTTTGCTCTCATGTGTTTATTTCCTCCCTGCCTGAGGTTACCGTGGTCTTTTCTGTAGGCTTTTCTTTTCACGGATGAACCTAATCTTGTTTGATACTTTGAAAAAGACATTATTTTTTTTCTGTGATACACGATCCCTTTTGATCGCTTTTTTTTTTCCGATCCTTTTTTGATCAAAATTTTACATTTGTTTCCTATTTTTTTTCTTTTTTCCTTTTCCATCTTCAAAAAGAAAACCTTTACATTTATATATGTCCCCTCTGTGTCCAGCCCTGCATGGCCAATAAAGAAAGTTATCTATCTATCCTTCTATCTATCTTTCTATGTTGTTGTATATATGTGTTTCTCTTGTTATCTGTCTGTCTATTAAACTAGTTATCCAGTTAGTTGTCTATACATCTACCTAACTATCCATTTACCCATCTAGAAATCTGTTTATCTCCCTGCTTACCTTTCTATCTAGTTGTTTATCTGTATCGGTGCAGGAGTGGCTGTGTGGTAAGCAGCTTGCTTACCAACCACATGGTTGGTAAGCAAGCTACTTACCACACAGCCACTCCTGCGCCTGCAGAATTTTGAAAAGAATATAAATGTACCACAAGTGGAAAAAAATTGTGGAACACTAATCTATCTATATATTTTGTAGCATATTAAACTATCAAGTCATAGATATAATCTACTTAATTAGCTTGTAACCAATTTGTCTGTCTCGCTCCCTCTATCTAGCTAACTATTCATAAGTCTATCAAGTGGTTTAGCTATCTAATTTATCTATCTAACTATCTCTGTGCCAAGCTATCTGCCTATATACTTGTCTATCTCTCTGCCTATCAAGATTTGAATCGATCTATCTATTCATCAAGTTGCCTATTTGTCTATCTAATTATCTGTCTATTTCTGTAACTATGTATACAGGGTGTGGCAGAAGTAATACCCTTTTGTATCTGAGTTTTCTAGTTTCTCATTGAGTTACAGTTTTATTTTCTAAAACTGCAATTTTTTTTTTCATTAGTTTATTATTCCTTTCGGATCTTTTCGGTTTGAACGGCAGTTTTTTAAAATAATTTCCATGTAACTAAACACTTTTAAACTTCGTATACTGGTAGAATATGTTTATAAAACATTTTTTTCTATTGGCTTTATTGAGAAAATTCTATAGTTTGTAAGATATTTGTTGATTTTTTTCTTCAATTTTTGCAATTTCAACCAATCAATGACGTCTATTGAGGTAAAAACATTCTGTGCCGTATGAATATGTCCCTCGTTTAAGAAACAGATTGGGTTTATTTACATTTCTGAAGAAAAAAATATACCCTTCCCCCTAACTCTAACTAACCCTAACCCTAAAACAGATTGAAATGCAATAAATTGATACTAGGGTCATAATTATGGGTGACAATTTCATATGACACCGCTAGAAAAAACTCCCATTCAAACCAAAAAGATCCTTCCTTTCTTTAGGTAATGCAATAAATTTGTGTTCAATAAAAAATTACTTGATAAATATTTGGTGGAATCGCAATGACCCAGTGGTTAGGGCAGCAGAGTTGCAGTTGGATGTTTGCGATTTCGATTCCCAGACCGGGTGTTGTGTGTGTTTATTGAGCGAAAACACCTAAAAGCTCCACAAGGCTCCGGCAGGGGGTAGTGGCGACCCCTGTTGTACTCTTTCACCCCAACTTTCTCTCACTCTCTCTTCCTGTTTCTTGAGTAATGCTGCGATGGACTGGCGTCCCGTCCAGCTGGGGGGAACACATACACCACAGAAACCAGGAAACCAGGCCATGAACCTGGCTAGGCTTGAAAAGCGTGCATAAATAAATAAAATAATAATAAACATTTATATACTATAAAAGTTATTAAATGCAAGAAGGGCCTTACTTCTTCCACACCCAGTATATCTCTTTACAATTAATTCTCTCTCTCTCTCTCTCTCTCTCTCTCTGCATAACTATTTCACTATCTGTCTGTCTATCTAATAGTCTTCATCTATATCATGCTATGCATGTATCTGTCTTGCTGTTGAGCTCTGTATCTATATTTCTATCTAGTTATTTACTTACACTTCTAGTTATCTATCTATTTAACCATCACTTTTTATCTATCACTCTGTTTATCTGTCTAGTGATTAGTGATGTATCTAAGATATGATTTCTTTATCTATCTATCTATTTATTCATCTCTCTTTCTCTCTCTCTCTCTCTCTCTCTCTCTCTATATATATATTATATATATATATGTGTGTGTGTGTGTGTGTGTGTGTGTATGTGTATGTATATATATATATATATATATATATACATATCTTAATCTATCTATCTATCTTTCTATCTATCTATCTTTCTACTTATCGATTTATCTATCTATCTATCTACCTACCTACCTATCTACCTACCTATCTATCTATCTATCTATCTATCTATCTATCTATCTATCTATCTATCTATCTATCTATCTATCTATCTATCTATCTATCTATCTGTCTATGTATCTTTCTGTCTGTTTATTTATTTATCTTACTTTCTATCTGTTTCTGTGTATATATATTTATCTATCTCTTTATCTATCTAGTTTTTCATTGCCTATCTATCTATCTATCTATCTATCTATCTATCTATCTATCTATCTATCTATCTATCTTTCTCATTTTATATCAGTCATTTCGCATATCAGTTTGGCTGCCATGCATTCATATCTATGTGTGTGTATTTGTGTTTCTCTATATAACCATAGTGCATACATTATGCTCCATGTGTGTGTGTGTGTCTATGACTGTTTGTTGTTTTCCTTTATCAAAATAAAGAAATATGCCTTCAGCTGGGAAACCAAAGAAATGACTCAAGAAACATTGACAACAACTGAGAAGGAGAAACATTCCTGGACTTTTCCAGATGTTTTGATTACATTTATTGATTGAGTTTACAAGAACTTATAATTCCAGGTGCCACCACTCTTGGTGGTGGTGGTGGTGGTGGTGGTGGTTACCTGACAGGTTTGTTAAGAGATTTGCCAACAGGTGCTTCAAGCTGATTCCTCCTCCTACCAGTACTACTGATGAAGATGATTATAACAACAATCCTTTCTACTACAGGCACAAGGCCTGCAATTTGGGGAGTGGAGGGATAGTTGATTAGATCGACCCCAGTACTCAACTGGTACTTATTTCATCGACCCTGAAAGGATGAAAGGCAAAGTCGACCTCTGCAGAATTTGAACACAGAACGTAAAAACAGACGAAATACCTATTTCTTTACTACCCACAAGGGGCTAAACACAGAGAGGACAAACAAGGACAGACAGATGGATTAAGTCGATTATATCGACCCCAATGCATAACTGGTACTTAATTTATCGATTCCGAAAGGATGAAAGGCAAAGTCGACCTTGGCAGAATTTGAACTCAGAATGTAGTGGCAGACCAGATACTGCTAAGCATTTTCCCTGGCATGCTAATGATTCTGTCAGCTCACTGCCTTATATGATGGTAATAATAATAATAATAATAATCCTATCTACTGAAGGCCTAAAGCCTGAATTTTAGGGGAGGAACCTAGTCGATTACATCAACTCCAGTGTTTCACTGGTACTTAATTTATTGACTCCGAAAGGATGAAAAGCAAAGTCAACCTCAGCGGAATTTGAACTTTGAACATAAAGACCAATTACTGCTAAGTGTTTTGCCTAACATGCTGACAATTCTGCCAGTTCTACAGCCTTATAGAATAAAAATAATAATAATATTTTCTACTCTAGACGCAAGGCCTGAAATTTTGGAGGGAAGGGCCAATCGATTAGATCGACCACAGTGCGCAACTGGTACTTACTTTATCGACCCCGAAAGGATGAAAGGCAAAGTCGACCTCGGCCGAATTTGAACTCAGAATGTCAAGACAGACAAAATACCACTGTTTACTCCAGTAGAAATGAATTGCAACATCACTGGCACCAAGCTGTATCAGCTTTTGCCTTTCCTTTGGATAACATTGGTGGTGTGGCAAGCAGTTGCTGGTATGCATGGGCAACTACCAGCCTTCTGTAAACAACCTTGCCTGGATTTGTACCTTGCAGCGAAACTAAGTGCAATTTCATGGTCATTCAAGTTTGAAGGGGTCCATAATCTGCACCACTACATCTCACAGTATGTACTATATTGTCTCTATCTATAGGTGTACCATTGTCTCTGCCTGTAGCTGTAACACTGTTTTTGCCTATAGCTGTAATGCTGTCTCTAACTATTGCTGTATGACTGTCTCTGCCTATAGTTTTAGCTAAACACACACCTATCCACCTAATTTTATTTCCTTTGGATAACAGTCAGTCGCCATGATAGATCGTTAGCCACTACACACATTTTTTTCTCTCCTTGTTTCCTTCTGTGTTCCTTTCTGTAGAAGAGCGTAGGCTCGAAACGTAAAAGACTTTTTCTATTCCTGAGCGTTATACTAATACATCTGTTTGTTTTGTACACCACCTGTCTTCGTCTTTTGTTTTTTTTTTCGTAAACTCTCCCTAATTCTATTTTATTATGGTATTGTAGCAGAGCTTGGTGCAGTCTTTCGACTTGCCAGTTCCTGTCAAACCGTCCTACCCATGCCAACATGGAAAAATGGATGTTAGATGGTGGTGATGGTGATTGTTGCTGTTGTTGTTGTTAAAATTTTGTTTGTTTTCACTATTTTATTTTTTTATTGTTGCCGTTGCAGCCATTGGATTTCTCTTACCATTCATTCCGCTTTATATGAAAAAGTTGGGATTATCTGCTCAAGAATCAGGAATCATCACCGGATCTATGTTACTCTTTGGAATAGTTGCAGAACCCATTGTCAGTTTTCTTGCAGACCGATTCCAAAAACATAAATTGTTACTACTTTTGTTCACATTCTTATCAGGTATTGTGTACATGTGTCTTCTTCTGGTGCCACCAAAGAACCTACCATACAAAGCAGTCATTAAAACCAATGTCCATTGTAATACACAAGATTCTTATATTCGGGATTGTATTTCATCCGAAGTAAACACATCTAAAAAACTCCATCAACCTCTTCATAATTCTGTGGTCAACTGTCCAGTTACATTTTATGATTATGCCCTATTTGCCAAAACTAACAACCTAACTGACCTCAACTGCGAGGCGTCTTGTCTATTTGCTGTTCCTGGTGCTTATACATCCCGTGTTTGTTTTACTACAGACGTGCGACCATTTGGGGAACGCAGCTGTTTTGATATTTGGGTAAGTTCTAGTAAAGAGACGTATCTTCACTTTACCATATTGAATACTACAGTGACTTTGAAAAGTGAGATACATTTGGAGAGAATTCCTTTGCCTCACCTTATTTGCAAAGACTACAATTTGAAGAATTTGATCCATCATGGTAAACCATATTGGCAAATGCTTTGCGATGAAGAAACAGTCCTCAACTGTAAATTCCAGTGCACGCGCCAAGATAAAAACGGTTGTGAACAACGCAATGACTTGTATGGCGCTACATTTGGTATATTTCTTGTAATTCAGATCAGTTGTGCTTTGCTATTCCTGCCATCAGTAAGCCTTATAGATTCCATAGCTAGCAGTCAGCTAAGTGAACCGATCCCTTCACTTGGACATCAACGTATATGGGGTACTTTGGGTTTTGGTCTGTGTGCACTGACCTCAGCAGGTTTAATGGAATTACTAAAAGACTATCATAACAAACCTGTCGATTACCATCTTTCATTTTACCTTTTTCTCACTTTCACCACACTCTCTGCTCTCATTGGTTCAAAACTTGACACACCTGACACACTCAAGTCTTCACAAAACTCTCAAAAACTCAGGATTACATTAAGGAACTGTGAAATTCTTCATTTTCTCTTCATTATTATATGTCTTGGTATTTTCGATGGATCTATTTCTACATTTCTTCTCTGGTACCTAAAAGACCTCAACAGTTCACCGCTGGTGTTTGGATTCTGCTTACTATTCAATGCTTTGTGTGAGATTATCATACTGTTGGTATCAAACAGGATTATCAAACTCATTGGACATATACCCAGCTTGTTATTATCTCTGGCAGCTTATTGTATCCGATTCCTTGGGTATTCTTTCATCTCAAAAGGCTGGTTAGTACTACTCTTTGAACCATTCCATGGATTAAGTTATGGACTCATGCTTGTGTCGTTATCAGGATATTCAAATATATTATTGACGACCAATGGACTTACATTTATTAAAGGACTTTACTTTGGTTTAGGTAAGTTGCCCTTTAGATTATTTTATATTTACATTGTTATCCTTAGTGATACCAATTAAATTCACACTTGATTTGTTTGCCAGTTAAATTCATGCATTCTTTATTTAGTCTTTGCTTTAGTATTATTATTAATTATTTTTATGGAACTATTTTTAGTATTATTATTAATTAATTATTTTTGTTGAAATTGTAGTTGTGATACCAGTGCTGGTGGCACATAAAAGAACCATCCGAACATGGCCGTTGCCAGCGCCACCTCAACTGGCCTCTGTGCTGGTGGCACGTAAAAAGTACCCACTACACTCTCGGAGTTGTTGGCATTAGGAAGGGTATCCATCTGTAGAAACACTCCCAGATCAGACTGGGCCTGGTGCAGCCTTCTGGCTGCCCAGACCCCGGTCAAACCGTCCAACCCATGCTAGCATGGAAAGCGGACATTAAACGATGATGATGATAATGATGATTTTTACTTGATTTGTCTTTTGTCACTCATTGTGACCTCTTCAATGGGGGACAGGTAGTTGCTGAAGAGGTCACAGAATAATGAGTGGCAAAAGAACTTTGACAGACGAATAAACTGAAAATCATAATAATGAAACAAAAGTGAAGATTAAATAATTTGTGCAAGTGTTTAATAGGCAAAATATGACCATCAGTCGTGTCTATCATGTATGAAAAGTCTGGCTGCATCCGAAAAAATATATATTATGAAACAAAAATAAACACAAAATTTATTACACGAATCTGTTACCATCATGACAGTCAACTATTTGACGCCGAACACGAGTTTGATGTTGAATACATCCACGAATTTTCCGCTCAGATAGCTCTTCCCAAGACTGCAAGACGGATTCATGCAATTCATGCCTCGTTGTAGGGTTTTTCAGTTCAACTTTATTGGCGAGCCATCTAAAGTTAATAATGATTCTGCTAATTCCACATGTGTTGAATAGAACTCACTGAATAAATCTTAATTAACTGTGTTGTCAATTGTATGCACCTGACATATGCTAACGTGTATGCAGCCAGACTTTTCACACACAGGATATATAATAATAATGAAATTATTGTATACAGTGCTCAGGTGCACCACAACTTGTCAGAAAGTGCGTACAAAGCATATGCAATAATGTACAAATGTCTGGGAAGTGAACAGTGTGTGAGTCAGATACATGCTTGCGTGTTTATGGAGGGGAGAAAATCAGGTGTAGTTTTGACGAATCTCAGGAAGCATGGAAGTGTTGAAGGATGCAGTGCTCCGACAACTAACAACTGATGCCGGCAGTTTGTTCCATATTTCAGCAACACTTTGCGTGAAAAAATGTTTCCGAAAGTCATGGGAGCTGTGCTGTTTTCTGACTTAGTAAACATGTCCATGTGTGTTAGACAGGTGGAGTTTGAAAAGGTGCTCAGAGTTATTGTTTGTAACGTACTTTCTTTAGATTCATGTAATACATGTAAATAAGTGTGTATGTGTGTGTGTTCATGTATTTTCTTTTATTCTTTCACACATTTCTGTCATTTGACTACAGCCATGCTGGAGCACTACCTTAAAAGGTTTTAGTCGAAGAAATCGACCCCAGGACTTATTCTTTGTAAGCCTACTACTTATTCTATCAGTCTCTTTTGCTGAGCTGCTAAGTTATGGGGCATAAACACACCAGCATCAGTTGCAAAGCAATGGTTGGGGGACAAAGGCACACACAAAAATATATGCAAACACACACACACACACACACACACACACACACACACACACACACACACACACACACACATATATATAATGGGCTTCTTTCAGTTTCTGTTTACCAAATCCACTCACAAATCTTTGGTTGGCACTAAGGCTATAGTAGAAGACACTTGCAAAAGGTGCCATGCAGTGGGACTGAACTTGGAACCATGTGATTGGGAAGCAAGCTTCTTACCACACAGCCACACCTGCACTTAGATTTTCACCCTTTTAAGTACGGGCATGGCTTTAGGAACAGATTTGTCCGTGTGATTAAGGAGCTGGCTTCCAAACCAGTGTGGTCTCCTGCTTTAACCCTCCCCCACTGTATAGTACCATGGACAAGTGTCTTGTACAGCTCCAGACTGACCAAAGCCTCATGAGTGGATGTGGTAGATGGAAAATGGAAGAAGCTCATCATATATCATCTCGAAAGAGTCCAGAAGCTGGCTACCCGCATGGTTCTTGGTCTCAAGCATTTGTCTTATGAAGAAAGGCTGAAGACGCTTGACCTTTATTCTCTAGAAAAACGACGACGCTGTGGTGATCTCATTCTTGCTCACAACATCATAAGTGGAACGTGTAACCTCTCCAAAGAGCTGTTCTTCACTCCTGCTCCAGAGCGTCGGCTGCGGGGTCACTCCGAAAAGCTGTATCTGTGACTATTTCATCTCAATCGAAGGAGAGGGGCTTTCTCCGTCTGGGTTGCGGATCCGTGGAATAAGCTGCCAGACGCGATAGTGAAGATGCCGACGACCGCTCGGTTCAAAGTCTCTCTTGACCAGAAATGGCCTGAACTCTTTGCATGAACACCCTCCCTGTACATAACTCCATGTCCCCCTATATGGCCTTGCTTTTTGCTTTTTGAGCCAAAAAATTAACTTAACTTAACTTATATATATATAGATGTGTGTGTGTGTGTGAAAGTATGTGGCTTAGTTGTTTGGGTATTCAGCTCCCGATTATAAGGTCATGAGTTCAATTCCTGGCAGCATGGTGTGTCCTTGAGCAAGACACTTTATTCCATGTTGCTCCAATCCATTCAGCTACCAAAAATGTGTAGCGCCTGTTTTTCAAAGGGCCAGCCTTGTCACATACAGTTGGACTGAATCTCCCTGAGAACTACATTAAGGATATGCATGCCTGTGGAGTACTCAGCCACTTACATGCTTATTTTATGAGCAGGCTATTCAGTTGATCAGATCAACTGGGACCCTCATCATCATAACAGAGTGTGCCACAGACAATGTGTGCCAGTTTTTACATTATGGGCGTGTGTATATATATGTGTGTGTCTGTCTGTGTGTACCATTGTCTTGCTATTGCATGGTGGTTGTAAATGAGCTTCACTGTCATACAAGCGAGGTTGTTCATTTTGCAGCCTTCTGTGAAAAATCACGTCTAGCTATAGGAAAATAATACCATACTTGAAACAGAAACCGGTTGGGTTTAACATCAGGAAGGGCATCTGGCCATAGAAAATCTGCCTCAACAAATTCCATCTGCAAGCATTCAAAAGTAGACATTAAATGATGATGATGATTTAAGCATACAAGAACAGATTATGATGAAATGTATTTTTAATATAATGTATACGTGCATTGTTTTCTCTTGCAATTAATTCCGAAAATAACAAAGAGGTTCATTATCATCATCATCATCATTTAACGTCCGCTTTCCATGCTAGCATGGGTTGGACGATTTGACTGAGATTTGGCGAACCAGACTCCAATTTGATCTGGCAGAGTTTCTACAGCTTGATGCCCTCCCTAACACCAACCACTCTGAGAGTGTAGTGGGTGCTTTTACATGCCACCAGCATGAGGGCCAGTTTGGTGGTACTGGCAATGGCCACTCCCAAATGGTGCTTTTTACATGCCACCTGCACAGGAGCCAGTCCAGTGGCACTGGCGACGACCTCGCTTGAATGTTTCATGTGCCACCAGCACAAGTGCTAGTAAAGCGACACGGTAACGATCACGCGTGAATGGTGTGCTTAACGTGCCATCAGCACGAAGGCCAGCTTGTTGCTCTGGACATTATCATAAAATAACTTTGTTGTTATTAAGCTGTTGTTAAGAACATGAATTAACATGAAATTTTAATAAGTTTTATTCTAGATAATTACTTTAAAACAGAAAGCCAAAGTCAGTCTTGAGCAAGTGATATCCAAAGAGTTTATTAAATACTCAACAGTAGTAGTGGTGGTGGTAATAACAATAATAATAATAAAACAATAATAATAAAAAACCTGTTTTTGTTTTAATAAATTACAGAAACAAGTGTATATAACTTTTGATTTACCCTTGTATTTAGTGCTCTTTATTCCCCCCCCCCCAGTGAATAGCTCACCCACTGTTCCCCCAGGTAAACTGTCAAAACCTTGTTGGTGAGCAACATTTTCCTTCTTATCAGCAGATTAATCTGGAATTAACGAAGCTTGGTGTAATATAATTATCTCTTCTTTAAAACTGCACATACATACACCTTGGGTACCACACACACAGAGAAACATACACACACACATAAACACACACATACACACATGCATGTACAAATCCAGATGTATGTGTACATGTATGTAAATATGTGTATGTGTGTGTATAGCTTCAAAAATGTCATCACATAAATGGGAAGCTATTCTGTGATTTTAGCTTTTCTAAATAACTGTTTATCAATGCATATATGTGTATGCCAATATCAGTAATCAGTACGTGTTTGTATACACGCACACACACACACATATATATAACGGGAAGGTTTACAAAATTAAACAAAAGACGAAGGCAGGTGGAGTACAAACAAACAAATGTATTAGTATGGCGCTCAGGTATAGAAATAGAACAAGTCTTTTACGTTTCGAGCCTACGCTCTTCGACAGAAAGATACACAGAAAAAAACAAGGAGAGAAAAAAATGCATATAGGAGCTAACGGTCTATCATGATATATATATATATATATATATACACTCACACGAACATATATGTGCATGTGTGTGTCATTATTCAGTTTTATTTCAAAATTTCTTGCCAATAGAAAAAGAGCTGGTTTCTAACCTAGATCCAAGTATAAGAATCAAAGAATATGCTAAAGTAAACAATACATACACACAGGGCATACATACATACATACATACACACACACACACATACATATACATACACACACACATACATATGTCCACACATACATACATACATACACACACATACATAAACACACATATACATACATACACACACACACACACACATTCACATATACATATTTGATTGTTCGTTTCTCTCTTTTTATATTTTTTGTTGACCATAATTATTCACACCAATATGTAATTCCTGACGAAGAATCTAATTTCTATTTCAAGAAAAGTTTTTTTGGTTTTTGTCTTAGACTCCAAAACAATTTGAAAAATATATATTCATTTTGTACCAACTTGGATTTGAATTAAAGATCGTCTATATCATCATCATCATCATTTAATGTCTGCTTTCCATGCTAGCATGGGTTGGAGGAATGACTGGGGGCTGGCGAACCAGATAGCTGCACCAGGCTCCAATCTTGATCTGGCAGAGTTTCTACAGCTGGATGCCCTTCCTAATGCCAACCACTCCGAGAGTGTAGTGGGTGCTTTTACGTGCCACCGGCTCGGGGCCAGTCGGGTGGTACTGGCAATGACCTCGCTCGAATCTTTTTACACGTGCCACCAGCACAACAAGTGCCAGTAAAGCAATGCTGGTAATGATCACACTCGAATTGTGTCTTTTACGTGCCACTGGCAAGGAGACCAGATAGCCACTCTGGCAACGATCATGCTCAGATGGTGCTTTTAATATCCTACTAGCACGGGGCTCGAGTGCCAGTAAGGCAACGCTGGTAACGATCACGCTCGAATGGTGTCTTTTACGTGCCACTGGCAAGGAGGCCAGATAGCCGCTCTGGCAACGATCATGCTCGGATGGTGCTTTTAATACCCTGCTAGCACAGGGCTCGAGTGCCAGTAAGGCAACGCTGGTAACGATCACGCTCGAATGGTGCCTTTTATGTGCCACTGGCAAGGAGGCCAGATAGCCGCTCTGGCAACGATCATGCTCGGATGGTGCTTTTAATACCCTACTAGCACAAGGCTCGAGTGCCAGTAAGGCAACACTGGTAACGATCACGCTCAAATGGTGCCTTTTATGCGCCACTGGCAAGGAGGCCAGATAGCCGCTCTGGCAACGATCATGCTCGGATGGTGCTTTTAATACCCTACTAGCACAAGGCTCGAGTGCCAGTAAGGCAACACTGGTAATGATCACGCTCGAATGGTACCTTTTAAGGCATATTTTCCTTTCCTTACACTTTATTTATTGATTTTTCAAATTCTGAGTATCTAATTATATATATTCTTTTCCTGGATTGTACTGGTGGACTTGGATGTTTGACACCTCTTTGAAAGATTTCAATCCTCACCTCTGTTATATATATATATATATGCGCTGCCTTACTGGTACTTGTGCTGGTAGCATGTGAAAAAACATTCAAGCGAGGTCATTGCCAGTGCCGCTGAACTGACTCCTGTGCAGGTGGCACATAAAAAGCACCATTTAAGCATAGCCGTTGCCAGTACCGCCTGACTGGCCATCGTGCCGGTGGCACGTAAAAGCACCCACTACACTCTCGGAGTGGTTGGCATTAGGAAGGGCATCCAGCTGTAGAAACTCTGCCAGGTCAAGATTGGAGTCTGGTGCAGCCATCTTGTTTGCCAGACTTCAGTCAAATCATCAAAAACTATGATGTCTAAGGTTATCTTAAGGGTTGTGCTGTTAAAGGTGCATGGCTCAGTGGTTAGAGCACCAGGCTCACAATCACGAGTTAGTGAGTTCGATTCCTGGACTAGGCTGGGTTGTGTTCTTGAGCAAGACACTTTATTTCACATCACTTCAGTGAGTTGTGACACCACTGGCACCAAACTGTATCAGCCTTTGCCTTTCCCTTGGATAACATCAGTGGCATGGAAAGGCAAGGCTGGTATGCATGGGAGACTGCTGGTCCTCCATAAACAACCTTGTCCAGACATGTGTCTTGGAGGGGAACTTTCTATGTGCAATCCCATAGTCATTCTTTGCCTATGTTGTTAAAGGATGTGATGCTGTCATCATCTCGTTACAGACTAATGTTGTTGTCATGGATTTTGTATCTTATGAAGTCTAATATATATCGGTATGAGACATACTGGTACAGCCATTATGGTACCACTTTTTTTGGCATCGCTGATTCAATTTTAAACTTATTTGACATCAGACATGTTAATGTTTCCCGCTCTGTCTTCCTTGCGCTTCTTTCTCTCTCTCTCTCTCTCTCTCTCTCTCTCTGTATATATATTTCTGCTCACAAGCATGTGTGTGTTTACTGCTAACAGCAAAAAGTACTGTTGCCAAAACAGGCTGAATGC
>NW_021835146.1:50000-65000 GCF_006345805.1 Octopus sinensis | reverse complement strand
CGAATATATTCATGTGCGCGCGTATATATGCATACAAACAAACACACACATAGACAATTACATATTTATATATACATATACAAAGAAATACATATGTCTATAGATATATGTACACACATATATATATGTGTGTGTGTGTGTACGTGTACGTGTGTACGTATACTACATTGTGCTGCAAACTAAATCTGCATGTGTATGTGCAAATACATATATATGTATAAATGCAGGTGTGAGTATATGCAGACATATATACATATATATATTTACATACATACGTATATATGTAGATATGTATGTATGTATGTGAAAGCTCTGAATCCTTTAGAAGGTCTGTAAACTTAAAATATCTATCTATCTATCTATCTATCTATCTATCTATCAATCTATCATTCTATCTATCTATCTATATATATACATAGAGAGAGAGAGATACAGATAGTTGTATATTAAATATATATGTATGTATATATGTATGCATACATATATATATTAAATATATTGACAGATGAAAGCAATTTGCCTTTATATACACTATCTTTGTTGAGAGAAACAAAGGAACCAGCCCGACCGTTTGAATGCCATATTGAGATTTCGTCAGTGACTGAGAACCCATCTTAGGTCTACATAGTAAAACTGTTTATTAACCTACTTCTATTAAAGACATAATCAAATCGAATAGACAGATTTGCATACATAACGCATTCTTGCAGTTTTTTCGATAAACACACAACCGGTGTGCTGCCAGCGTTTTGTTCAAACGTTATATCGTACTAGAGTACGTATATATATATATATGTGTGTTAGCTAACTCGCTAATATATATGCTAGCTAACTAGCAATTACAGCGTTAAGACACGTTTTAATCCTTCATGAACATACGGAAGCTGGAAATTTCACCTAATACTATATAATTTGGTATAAAATATTTCTGCCAAACGACCTTGTCTCAAAACAGGTAAATAGGTGCAGTGGAACTGTATCAGTGACGAAGGATCTTGACATCAAATTATAAATTACTTGCAGTATCGCCCGGGGTTGCTCGGGTTTGTTTCGACCCTTTACAATTGGAATTTTTGAAAAGTAAAACATTTGCATTATGTAGCTTGTTATTCTCTTTAAGTGAACATTTTTCTGGTTGAAATACACCAAAAAATGGAGACACAGCAGTCAAAGAATCGTAAAAAATAGGGATTTTCATAGAAAAAAAGCACCTTTTTGATGCAAATAATTTTTGGTCTTAACATGGTCCGATTTGAATTTTGTCTTCTACGGAAGGAAGAGCAACCCTTCTACTATCATACTCTCAATGGTGAACTTGCGCCGCAGGGTCTCGGAGGAGGTAGTGTTAGTTGAAGGCTACCAAACCTACCATACACAGACAACTTCAGCTTTATATATATATAGATAGATTATTATGAAGAATTTTTTTTTCTGTTTTCGAATGTTCAAAAGGAATCTTTCATAAGGTAATTGTTTTACTCTCTACAGACTGCTTCTTGTCGAATACCTTATCAGACAAGTACAATTCCCGCATCGTATGCATTGGCGTACGGAAATACCTAATCTACTGGTTACTTGAGGCGGTTTTATACTGATGAGCGATTGTTCTCAACAAAGCTTTTTATTCAGCAACTATGCGAAATACACTAATACTGCTTTGTCTTTCAATGATAATAAAAATAATAATAATGATAATAATAATAATAATAATAATAATAATAATAATAATAATAATATAATAATAATAATAATAATAATAATAATCTTAATAATGATAATAATAATTATGATGATACTAATAATAATAATAATAATAATAATAAATGTACATTGTTTTGTCTTGGTATAAAAGATGGGCAACAGAAAATATTCTGCTCAATACCACAGATTTGCTTGTCAGTTGTTTGACCTTAACCAGTTGAGCATGTCCCTTAGTGGCTGACGATATGTGCATCTCTGATCACGAGCAGAAGTAGTGGGGGAGCATCATAGCCATGTGTTGAGAGGGATTCTTTGGGGTTTGAATAGTTCACCTCTGGAAACATGGGTGGTTCTTTCAACATCCTTAAACAACCCTTATTCAGGGACCGTTTGAGCGGGATGGGCTACTAAACCTGAAGAAAATTCTAACTGGGCCCCACCTGCAAGGTCATGTGCTGTTTATCTTGATATGAGATCACCATGTCGGCACATATGGTTGTGATGCATGTGCCTGGTGTTGCCTTTATCAGACGGGTAGTCATGATGGGTATATTGGCTTCGTATATTTTACCCCAGTGTCACTTTGATGGCATGAACTGCTCTCTCACTCAATAATAATAATAATAATAATAATAATAATAATAATAATAATAATATTAATAATAATCCTTTCTACTTTAAGCACAACGCCCGAACTTTGGGGGAGGGGAAGTCGATTACACCGACCCCAGTGCGTAGCTGGTACTTATTTCATCAAACCCGAAAGGATGAAAGGCAAAGTCGTCCTCGGCGGAATTTGAACTCAGAACGTTAGGTCGGACGAAATGCTAAGCTAAGCAACCTGCCAGTTCGCTGTTTCAAATTCTGGCACCAGACCTGCAATTTCAAGGAAGAGAGTAAGTTGATTATTATTATTATTACTATTACTATTATATTATTATTATTAATATATTATTATTATTATTATTATATGTTTGTTGTTGTTGTTGGTTGTTGTTGTTGTTGTGTGCTATTGTTGTTGTTGTGTTGTTATTATTATTATTATTATTATTATAATTACTTATTTTATTATTATTATTATTATATTTTATTATTATTATTATTATATTATATTATTATTATTATTATATTATTATTATTATTATTATTGAGTAAGAAATTAGTGCATAACATCAAAGTGACACTGGGGCAAAATATACAAAGCGCAGTATAGGCATCATGACCAAATGTCTGATAAGGGTACACCAGACACATGCATCACAACCATATGTGCGTGACACGGTGATCTCATATCAAAATAAACAGTGCATGACCTTGCAGGTGGGGCCCAGCTAGAAATTTCTTCTGGTCGAGTAACCCATCCCACTCAATAGGTCCCTGAATAAGGGTTGTTTAAGGATGTTGAACAAAACACCCATGTTTCCAAAGGCGAATTATCCAAACCCCAAATAATTCCTCTCAACACACGACTATGATGCTCCTCCACTACTTCTGCTCGTGATCAGAGATGCACATATCATCAGCCACCAAGGACATGGTCAACTGGTTACGGTCAAACAACTGACAAACAAATCTGTGGTACTGGGAAGAATATTTTCTGTTGCCCATCTTTTATACCAAGACAAAACAATGTACATGATAAAACTTCCGATAAGTTGAGATCAGAAGCCTTGAGTGCCACTGCCTGGTCTGCAATCGGGCATTTTATTATATACTATTATCATTATTATTATTATATTATTATTATTGATTATTATTATTACTATTATTATTATTATTATTATATATTAGTATTACTATTATAACTATTATATATATTATTATTAGTTTATTATTATTATATTATTCTATGTTTGATTTTGCTTTATATTTGTACAAGTGCTCCAAGTCTCACCCAGAGACCTCAAGAGACAACAGGTTGGAAGTTCATGTTGTTGTTATGCCTTAGTGTGCCATATATTTGGGGGGTGGGGATGTTGTACTAATGAATGTCTAAAAAAAAAGGTTTTTTTTTTTTTAAACCTAAAATTATGTTTGTTTTAAACCTTGAGATTACATAGAGAGTATTTTGCGTCAGATATGAGCAGTTCCCATGAGCACTCTTCTTTTGAACTTCTGCCATTTTGGGGTTTCCTGGTATCTGAGTAGGTAGCTATCAGCCCCTTTGCTATCATTCCCAGGGCACCTATGACAACAGGTATTGTTTTAGTCTTCAGCTTCCACATTTGCTGATTTCTATTTCAAGATCTTTATATTTGCTCAGTTTTTGGTAGGTCTTGACAGATACGTTTATATCGATTGGGACAGTCATATCAATGAGGAGGCTGTTCTTTGTTTGAAGTCTTTTCAAATGATGTCTGGCATATTTGCATCTATTTCCGTCAGTTTGAATGGTGAAGTTCCAGAGGAGTGAGATGTGGTCATTTTCAAGCACTGGGGGTGGGTTGTGTTCCCACCAGTTTTTTTCATGGGGCAATTCAGGTTTTACAGATTACCCAGTTTATTATTATTATTATTATTATTATTATTATTATTATTATTATTATTATTATTAGTATTACTATTATAACTATTATTATTATCATTATTATTATTATTATTATTATTATTATTATTATTATTATTATTAGTATTACTATTATAACTATTATTATTATCATTATTATTATTATTATTAGTATTACTATTATAACTATTATTATTATTATTATTATTATTATTATTATTATTATTATTATTGGTATTACTATTATAACTATTATTATTATTATTAGTATTACTATTATAACTATTATTATTATTAGTAGTAGTAGTAATAGTAGTAGTATTACTATTATAACTATTATTATTATTATTAGTATTACTATTATTATTATTATTATTATTATTATTATTACTACTTATAACTATTATTATTATTATTATTATTATTATTATTATTATTATTATTATTATTACTATTATTATTATTATTATTATTATTATTATTATTATTATTATTATGCGTTACCATCACCATCACCAAAATCAATATTTCGTTATCTACCCTTGTTTCGCCACTCCGCTTTGTCAACCATCTTGTTATTTTTCGTTTTAAATCGGTTAAACACTGACTGATGTTGCGTGTGTTAAAGTTTGTGCTTTTGTGTGCGTGTAGAACGCGAAACGTTTCATATTTTGTCCAGATCGCCATAACCTAAGCTCATTTATTATCGATTACAAATCATTTATATCTATGTGCGTGTGAGATTTTACTTAACGCGTCTTTAAATGTGTGCATTTGTGTGCGAATTGTGGATAAAGGGGTGGGTACACGTGTGTGTGTATGTAAGTGTGAATTATGCCTATGTCAGTTCGCAGTCACCACCCTTATATGGCGCATAAATATTTCATGGTATGCAATAAATATTGATATAGGTGCAGCGGGGCTGTGTGGTACGAAACTTGTGTCCCAACCTCATGGTTCCGGGTTCAGTCCCACAGCGTGGCACCTTAGGCAAGTGTCTTTTATTATAGCTTTCGGCCGACCCATGAGAGGCTGTCTGGTAAGAAGCTTGCTTACCAACCACATGGTTCCCGGTTCAGTCCCTCTGCGTGGATCTTGGACAAGTGTTTTCTACTATAGCCTCGGGTCGACGAAAGCCTTGTTAGTGGATTTGGTAGACAGAAACTGAAAGTAGCCCGTCCTATACATACCCACAACACACCCACATGTGTATATTATATAATATATTATATATATATATATATATATATATATATATATATACATATATTTAGTATATATATATGTATGTATGTATGTATGTATGTATGTATGTATGTAGTATGTATGTATGTATGTATGAATATATATATTATTATATATATATATATCAATATATACCTATATATATATATATAGATATAGTACTATTAACTATAATAATATACATATATATATATATATACATATATATGATTGTGTATGTTTGTCCACCCACCATCGCTCGACAACCGATGTGGTGTGTTTATGTCCCCGTAACTTAGCGATTCTGCTAAAGAGGTCGATAGAATAAGTACTAGGCTTACAAAGAATAAATGTTGGGCTCGATTTGCTCGACTAAAGCGGTGCTCCCGCATGGCCGCAGTTAAATAACCGAAACAAGTAAAGAATAGAAGAAGAATATTATATTATGGATATATATATATATATAAATAATATATATATATATATATATATATATGCGTCTGCTCGCTTAGCCACCGGGTGGGCGTCATTGAAGGCTATGACAATGCGAAGCGCATTGTGACCAGCGATGTGTAGCAACATCTGATGGCCTAGTCGGTCACGTGAACCCGTGATTTATATATACACATGTGTGCGTGTGTGTGTGTGTGTGTGTATTTTCGTTTGTCTCTCTACACCGCTAGACAACCGGTGTTGGTGTGATTACGTCTCCGTAACTTAGCGGCTCAGCAAGAAGAGACCGATAGAATAAGTACCAAGCTTGAAATTAATAATAAATACTGGTGTCGGTTCTTTCGACTAAAAACAAATCAGGAATGTAAAGCACCCTTATACACACATACACACATAAATATATATATATATATACATACATATACACATACATACACATATACATACGTACGTACATACATACATACAAACACATACACATATACACACATACATACATGCAAACACACATACGTACATACACACATACATACACATATACATGCATACGTACGTACATACAATCACATACGTAGATACATGTGGTTCGATGCTCAGGAAAACATGGAAATGTCTTTGGATGTTTCAAGCCTACGCTCTTCCAGAGAAACAAAGGAGGCGAGAAAATAGATGGCGAAAGAAAGGGGGGAAAAAAAGAGAGAAAAAAACCCCGGAAACAGAGAGATAAACATAAAAAAAAAATGGCTGCACATGTTGATTTGACCGGAAACGGAAACCACAGAAGGGATTGGTTATACCAAACGCTCGGCATGGAGTAGCGACAAGTTTAGAACATTCCATTCAGAAGGCTACTTTCATGATATTCAAAAATAAGGGATCCCCACCACCAGGTTTCATCCAACATAAAAAATAGAAACACATTGATAGACAACGAATGTAGGCTTCCAAGATCAAGACTGAAGCCATTGGCCGCTTTATTGAGGGAACGTCTGTCAGATATTATCTTCCCATGAACACATACACGCGTACACGTTTATAAAGATATATATATATAACTATATGATTATTTTTATATATATATATATACATATATATATATAATACAAATAAGAAATGGAGAAAAATTAGCTGATAAAACAACTAAATTGTTTCTCCATTTACTTATTTGTATTATAAATTAATGGTGAAATATTTCTTTACCTTCTTTCATTTAATACAATAAGTACGTTAATGGATTGCAATTAAAAATACGTGTGTATTAATAATTTGGGTATTATACCAACAGTATATTGGAATAAGTATTATCCCTTAGTGGGTTGGATCCACAACCCCTATTTTACTTGGTATATATATATATATATATATATATATATATATATACTATATATATATTATATATATATATATCTATATATATATATAATATTTATATATATATATTATCATATATATACACAAGATCTCTGATGGTTGTGGTGTTGGTGGTGTTGGTAGGGAGGGTTCTTCTTGATGTTTTAATAGGAGTAATTCTACTTTTGATGCTTAATATTTTGGACTATAATAGTGTTGCAGAAATAGATAAAGACATTGACAAATAAAGAGGCAGATCGGTAATAGACAATAGACACATATACAGATAGATAGATAGATAGATAGATAGATAGATAGATAGATAGATAGATAGATAGATAGATAGATAGATTGATGGATAGATAGATAGATAGATAGATACATGGATAGATAGATAGATAGATGGATAGATTGATGGCTAGATTGATGGATAGATTGATGGATAGATAGATTGATAGATAGATAGATAGACAGACAGATAAATGGATAGATAGATAGATAGATAGATAAATGGATACATAGATAGAAGGATAGATAGATAGATAGATAGATAGATAGATAGATAGATAGATAGATAGATAAATGGATAGATAGATTGATGGATAGATTGATGGATAGATGGCTAGATAGACTGATAGGTAGATCGATATGCATCGATAAATAAACAGATAGATAGACAGACACACAGACAAACAGACAAACAGATAAATAGATAGATAGATTGAGAGAGAGAGACAGACTGAAAGAGAGTGAGGAGGGTGAGGGAGGGAGGGAGAAAGAGACACGCAATACAAAGCCATATGAAATATTACGGCGACGGTGCAAATTAGAAAAGAAGATAAAAATAAAAATAGAAATGAAAATAAAAGGGAAGAAAAGAAAATGAAGTTAAAGGAAGGTGCTGATGATGGTGATGGTGCGAGGAAATGAAAGAGTTAACGGAGCGTTTATAGACGGTTTGCCGCCTGTTTTTGTTAGTGAGGTGATCAAACAATATGGAAGCTGTTAAATTATGGATGTCAAACTAAAATGAACGCTAACAGAGGGAGAAAAATACGTTCCCGCCAATAAAACAGGGGGAAATGGCTGTGACTTAAAACTACTGAGTGTGTAGCATGCTGTACCGCTGCTGCTGCTGCTATTACTACTACTACTACTATACTACTACTACTACTACTACTACTACTACTACTACTACCATCGCCATTGTAGCGTATTTGCATGCATGTGTGTATGCATGTGTTTACGTATGTATGTGTGTATGTATGCATGCATGCATGCTTGAATATATGTGTGTATGTGGGTATATGTGTACGCAAGTGTGTATTTGTATGCCCGGACTTGAAAGTTCACTTTCATTATTCGCTTCTCATCCAGGCGTCGAATTAAAGCGTGCAACAATCTCTAATATTAGACGTTTGGTGCTGATAATTGTTGACACGTCAAATTGACGGGCCTTCGTCGTTTTCGACGAGGAGGTTTCAGAGGTTAGATCAACTGGGCTATTTATTGAATTAGCATGTGAATGATCGAACATTACAGAAACACGTCTACTCTAAACGTGTACCTTAGACGCATACCATAAATGTGTACCCGAAAAGTCTACTCTAAAAAAATGTTCTCTAACCGTGTACCCTAAACGTGTAATCTAAACGTGTTCCGTGAACCTGTATCCTAAAGTGTTTCCAAATACGTGACCTAGATATATACTCTAAATCTGTTTCCCGAACGATTACCTTAAAAGTGTACTCTAAACCCCTACCCCAACAGTGTACCCTAAATGCATTCCATAAACGTGTATTCTAAAAGTGTACTCTAAACATCTTCCCTAAAACAGTTCCCCAACCACAATCTTAAGTGGAATCAGCGTTACAGGGTGCGCAAGGCTGTCCCATAAATTACAGGTAAAGTCTACATAGTTGTCATCTTATTTTGGAGTCTTGAGGATGTTGGTTCCAGTCACAGGGCTGTTTGTTGACAAAATTTGTCAGCTTTGTAAGGGTAATTTATCCAATATTTCTGTTGTTCTAGAGGTAATTCTGCGTTCGGGAAAGTATCATCTTATTTGTATCGTACTATACACATTTCGACGCTTATATATTATATATATATATATATTAGTTTAGATATATATATATATATATATAATTTGTTGTTTATATTTATATACAAAACATTATGAAATATATCAGTATGTATTATATATTATAACATTAACTATCACATACAAACCTAAACCATATGTATGTGTGTACATATACATGTATGAATATATATATTGTATGTATATATATATATATATATTATATATATATATATATATATATATCTATATATAATTTATATATATATAAATATTAGGAAGTATACTTCAAACTTAGGGGAAAAATTCATTTAGTATTAAATCAAATTTCAAGTATAAATATATAAAATATAAATTAGAGATAAAACCACTATTATGCAATTCAAACTTTTTGATATCTAGTTATAAGTTATATGTTTTATAAAAATATATTTTATTTGTTATTTATGTTTTGGTTTGTGTCTATCACTGTTTGAGTTGCATAATAGTGGTTTTATCTCTAATTTATATTTTATATATATATATATATACACACACACGTACATATAAACAAACACGAACATATATACATGTTGAGCAAAAGTACAACACAAAGACGAGATACAATAATAAACACACAATTGGTATAAGTTTGACAGCAGCAAATAGGTAAAAAAGAAAGAAAGGGTCTTTAGATTCTTCTTTTGAAAGATAAGGTAGAAACAGAGAGAAAAGAAAGAAGGAACAAACTGGAGTAAAAGAAGAGCACGTGACGGCGTGGGGATAGACCGGAAGTAGGAACATAATTATGCAGTACTAAGTCAATTGAGATATTTGTGCGTTTAGGGTTCGCTTGTTAATCACATTTAAAGACCCTTTTTAAATGACATCACAACCAGCAAGTGTATTAATGACATTTGCCTAATCATTCATTCCAGCTTAATTATTGAATCTGCCTCTGATCCTTTTTTGCAAGATCCATCATGTCTAAAAATTATTTTGAATTTGTTAACAATTTTTTATCGTTTGTTTTTAATGCTTTTCCGGGTTTTCTCTTTTCGAAGATTTAATCGGAATGTCGTCGGTCAGAAAATGGAAGCCGGGTAATTAATTCTTTCGAATTTTAGCTCAAGGCCAGAAATTTCGAGAGAAGGGGTTAAGACGAGGACATCGAATCCAATACATGATTTCTGCTTTTCTGCTTAATTTTTATGAACCCGGGAGGGATGAAAGGCAAAGTTGAATCCGGTGGAATTTGAACTCAGAAAGTAATGAGCCGAGTGGGAAGGAATACCTATTTCTTTACTACCCACAAGGGGCTAAACACAGAGGGGACACACACACATACACAACACACACACACATACACACACACACATACACACACACACACATATATATATATATACAAGGGGTTTCTTTCAGTTTCCGTCTATCAGATCCACTCACAAGGCTTTGGTCGGCCCGACGCTTTAGTAGAAAATACTTGTCTAAGGGGCCACGCAGTGGGACAGAACCCGAAACCATGTGGTTGGGAAGCAAGCTTCTTACCACACGGCTACGCCTGTTTATATGTATGTATGTATGTTTGAGATTGGGATCAATAGAATTTTTAAACTTTCGAGAGAAGTGGAATTGCTCCTCGAAGAACATAAAGCTATGAATGATACCATGAAATTATTGGGTTGGAAAATCTCTTTTGGATAAAAAAATTTGAAGGTTGCCCGTGGGAGACGGACCCACACATCCTATACACATTTCACAAAGAAAAAAGAGAGGACTGTATATACATATATATACATATACATATATCTTTTTATTATTTATGTGGCCTTTTCAAGCCCAGCCAGGCTCATGGGCCCGGTTTCCCGGTTTCTGTGGCGTATGTGTTCCCCCCAGCTGGACGGGACGCGAGTCCATCGCAGCGTTACTCAAGAAACAGGAGGAGAGAGTGAGAGAAAGGTGTGGTGAAAGAGTACAGTAGGGATCTCCACCACCTCCTGCCTGAGCCTCGTGGAGCTTTAGGTGTTTTCGCTCAATAAACACTCACAACGCCCGTTCTGGGAATCGAAACCACGATCCTACGACCGTGAGCCTGCTGCCCTAACCACTGGGCCATTGCGCCTCCACATATATATACATACATAGATACATACATGTGTATACATACATGTTTATATACATACATGTTTATATACATACATGTTTAAATATACTTATACACGCACACACACACATATATGCATACACACACATACTTTTATGTATATATTTATGTATGTATAAAGAGAGAGAGAAAGAGAGGGGGGAGAGAGAGGCGCGGTTACAAATTATATTTTTATTCATCGCGGTACAAATGTCTTTTCTGTTAATTTAAATTTAAACAGTTTTATATAATTATCTATTTTTTCGTGACAAATTCTTTACATTAATATATTTGATACCATCATTGATCTACATTTAAACAAAGTGCGCGCGCACGTACGTGTGTGTGTGTGTGTGTGTGTGTGTGTGTGTATGTGTGTGGGTGTGTGTGCGTGCGTTCGTACGTACGTATTCCAACTGGTTTCTCACACAAAAAAACCAAACTCGCGGCGTTCATCAAACACCTATAATGAACACACATACCTGTAAATTAAATAAACCGATAAACTCTCTACTTTAATATTTTTATTTAATCACATTTGAATTGCAGTTTCTGTGTTAAATATGATTTTCTAATTCATTCATATATGCAAATATACATATATGCAAATATACATATATGCAAATATACATATATGCAAATATACATATATGCAAATATATATTTGAAGACATGTTTCCGTATTTGCTTGTATGAATGTAAGTATAAAGGTACGTACGCTTACTGTGTGTGTGTGTACGTAAACGCGAGCCTGCGAGTGATTGCGTTCATATATTCATAATTATAGATGCAGATGGAGGAATGTATTGACGTTTGTATGTCTATCTGTCTGCCTATCTATCTATATGTCTGTCTCAGTATCTATCTATCTATCTATCTATCTATCTATCTATCTATCTATCTATCTATCTATCTATCTATCTATATAGGAAAAAAGCAACAAGAATGGATCAAAATATATATTTTGATCCATTCTTGTTGCTTTTTTCCTATTTGTAATCACCCCACTTTATCGTATAGATTTCTGGTGCATCCAAGTCAAGTACCATATTCTTGTGAATTCAATAGAACTCATTTGAATCTTAATTGCCTAAACCGTATATATATTATCTATAATATATATATATATCCTATATATATATATATATATATATATATATATATATATATACTTATCTATCTATGTATCTATGCTGTTACTTGGACTGGTGAGCGGGATAGGGCTATGATCGAGAGTTCTTTTGCGCCCGACCATTGAAAACAGGCCCGATATGTGGTTCTAGAAGGATGGGGCAACTGCTCATACTGCTACAGAGGCAATAGAGTTGCTGAGGCAATGTTCTGGAGAAAGAATCATCTCTTGCTACTGCGATGTCAACTGGCCATCGCTTTTCCCAGACTTGACCAGCCTAATTTTTTCTTGTGGGGGAACCTCAAGGAGAAGATTTATGTCAACAAACCAGAAACCCTACAGCAACTGAAGCAGAATATTATTAGGGAAATCAGGGAACTGGATCCTGAAACCCTTACATCTGTAATGAAAAATATTTTGGAAAGGACACGGATTTATGAAGCTAAAAATGGACGCCATTTAAAATATGTCATTTTTCATATGGAGTGCAGAGGTATAATGAAAACGGTCTCAAACATATTCATCTCCGTTATCTCCTCTATATTGAATTAAAATTTCTTACACCTATTTGTAAAAATAAGGGAGTTATTAAAATTTAAATGCCCTCATTGACTTTTGGACCAACCTGTACATCAAGGTTAAATTATTCGTGGGAATAGATTTGAAATTAAAATAAAGACTTGGTACTTAATAAAACTAGATACACCATGTGTATTAGAAGTTTGTGCTCTACTTTTAATGATTATCATTAGAAAAGAATGGTGTTCAGTTTCTAATGAGAATTCAGGATAACGTTCCGCTATGAAGAAATCACAAAGTAAAATAAACTTAACTGGAGCTTTTCTACACTCATGGAGGTTAGCCAGCATTATTAACCAGTAAAAGTGAATACGGTACCATTTAGGATTTTATATCCCTACCAGCCTAATTTGGAAATTTATCTATCTATCTATCTATCTATCTATCTATCGATATATATATATAATATATATATACATACATACACACACACACACACACACACACACCACACACACACACACATATATACATATATATATATATATATACATATATATATATATATATATATATATATATTATATAGGAAACGATGAATAGCTTTGCGTAAACCATGGTCCGTTTTGTTCTCTTACTTTATTATCATCTTATAATCATCTCATATTAATGACTTTTATGACTCGTATTACTACCTCAGTCAATCTAGACGTATATATTTGTCGTTACATATCATAAATAGCCTTTTTCTATTTGCAATGTACATTTTCGTTGATTTTTCATATTTTACCCTTACATTTCCACGTGTATTTTATATTTTCTTTTCGTAACGTATTTCTACTGTATATATAGAGATGACCACTAAGTGGCCATCCATTATGCTAGAAGTAGACCCCCATATGGTCTTACCACTAAGAAAGGATTGCTCTCAAAAAAATGCAGCAAACGCCAGAACGTAAACGAGCAAGACAAATGAAAAGATACAACATACACAGATTATCAGAAACCCGGTTTCGTTTTGAAAGATAACTCCAAATGTAATTGGTGGAACTGTATACATGTTCAATCTCATGTGGACATCTCGTGTATAGTTCTGCAAATTATATTTGCTATGACGATCACACTGATGAATTGCGGATATTTACGTAAGTGGTAACAACGAAATCGGGTTTGTGATTAATCTGTATATTTTGTATCTTTTCATTTCTCTTGCTCGCTTACGTTCTGGCGTTTGCTAAATTTTCTTGAGAACAATCCTTTTAATGATAGGGAGTCTACTTCTAGTATAATAGACGTCCCCTTAGTGGTCATCCCTCTTATATGTATGTAATATAATTTTTCTGAATCTTCAGACTTTTCAAAATGCTAGACCACTGGTTTTAAATTGATGTTAATCAAATAAATATTCAATTTTTCACCCTTAATATTTTAAACACACACACACACACACGCACACACACCACACACCACACCCATATATAATATATATATTATATATATATATATATATATATATATATATATGAAAGCGGCGAGCTGGCAGAAACGTTAGCACGCCGGGCGAGATGCGTAGCCGTATTTCTTCTGTCGTTACGTTCTGAGTTCAAATTCCGCCGAGGTCGACTTTGCCTTTCATCCTTTCGGGGTCGATAAATTAAGTACCAGGTACGCACTGGGGTCGATGGAATCGACTTAATCCCTTTGTCTGTCCTTGTTTGTCCCCTCTGTGTTTAGCCCCTTGTGGGTAGTAAAGAAATATATATATATATATATAATAATATATATATAATCTATATATATATACACGCACACGTATCGTTATCTGCAGTCATTCTTCGCGACTATCACTGTTCATGCCTTCGGCATGATATGATAGACTTTTTTCCATTCTGGGGGTGGTGGTCGGA
>NW_021835146.1:30000-35000 GCF_006345805.1 Octopus sinensis | reverse complement strand
TATTTATATGTTTATTTATTTGTGTGTGTGTGTGTTTGTGCGTCAACATGTGTGTATGCGTGATTTTTATATATAAATATATGTGTACTTTTGCACCTTTATATATAATCCAACGTCATTATATCCTAAATAGATTGGTTATTAGTTTTGTATAAAATGCTTACCCTGAAACTCTAAGTGGCAGAGAGAGAGACAATTGATGTGATATACTCTTTGAAAACTGTACAAGAAAGAAATAAGCAATCGGAAGAAATGCCACCAAGCGTTTTGTCCGGCGCGCTAACGATTCTGCCATCTCACGGCCTTCCAGCGCATTATTATAATATCCAACGTCAATAATAAATAAACTTATCCTGAAATCTTCCGCTTTTCTTCTCATTTTTTCTTTACTTTTCTTCTTCAGAAATGTCGTGAATTTATTATTTCTTATTAGGAACAATTAATCGATTATTAAATTAAATCAAATTAAAATTTAATTAATTCCTTCCTCGCAAATAATTTTCAGTCTCTAATTCATCACGTCTCAGTCCAATTAGCCCGAGTTAGTTCCCATTAACCGGACAATGAAACTAAGCAATGACCTGCCGGAAAGTATTTCATATAGTACTTAATCTCTTGCCAGGACATTTCTTCAACTGTTTCTGCTACAATTAACCCTACACTATATTTCTTCTAATTTCCAACAACCTTACTGATATGCACAGATATATATACTGCAGATCTTCTCCCCACCCTTCAAATGTCACCCCACTTTGATAAATATATTTAAACTCATAAACATTATTCCCCAACGTTCAACTGTATTCTTATTCGTTTGCTCATTCTCTGAATTTCACAATTCCCGATGACAAACTTAGAAACCCACTCGATGGACTCAGTACATTCTTAAGGCATGCGTAGCTGTCCAGAAAGTTTATTGGGGTGGGAGCAAGAATCTAGGGCCCTAATATTAATCTACGTATGCCGAGAACCGCTGTCAGCAACTAAATACTAAGGGTCCTAGAGATTGTTTTGCCCAGCCGGGGCCTATAAAGAAATTAAAAGCACCTTGGTTGTGTTCACTTTTTTTTTCTCCCCTTGTAATCGCTAATTAAACATTGAGTTCTTGTGATTGCATTGGTCTGAACCCCTCTTCTTTTCCATGTTTCCTCTTCATTACTGACCTGCAACGTTTCAAATGCAGCAGCTTTGTTAACCCCATCAACGCACCATTTCAGATTCCTATGATCCGAAAAGCAGACGGTCACTGTCCCAAACTCTTTGAAATGATCAATTAATAATAAATTAAAAGTAAAAATCAACCAGTTAATTAATTACACTTTCTAATGCAGTCAATTATTCTTAGTTGATTAAATTCCAATTTCAGCTAAAGTTAATCAACCAAATTATCATCGGTTCCTAACTGAATAATTAACATTTACCTACAACCGTTAATAACTATCAATTCTGCAGGTTTAACTGTAATTTTTTTCACAACTTCGTCAGAGCGAGAGGGAAGGGTTGTGCCGAATATCTTATAAATTTTCAGAGTCCTTGAGACTGGTGGAAGGAAGGCCATTAGCATCAAAGTGGAAATTTGAACCTTACACCTCCAATAAAATAGACTCCACTAAAGGTATCCGAGGAAAACTAGGTGTTCATGTTAAAACGGGTAACAAAATCTATGAGACAGTTGGCCCTAATTCTAACTATTTACACAGACTCTCATCCTAACTATCCGACTTTTAACGAGTTTTGCTGTTATGTTTCCAACAGTTACCAATAAGAGAGTGCTCCCGCAAATAATTGCGAAGGCGCAGGAGTGGCTGTGTGGTTTGCTTCCCAACCACATATTTGCGGGTTCAGTCCCATTGCGTGGCACTTTGGACTAGTGTATTCTGCTATAGTCTCAGGCTGACCAAAGCCCATCGTATACATACATACACACACACATACATACATACATACATACATACATACACACACACATACATACATACATACATACATACATACACACACATACATACTACATACATACATACATACACACACATACATACAACATACATACATACATACATACATACATACATACATACATACATACATGTTGCCCAATGAGTGTTAACATAAAGCTGAAAATCAGTGAAAAAGAGAACACCTACACTGAACTTTTGAGAAATCTGTAGTTACTCTATCCAAATTACAAATTCAGGTTTATAACTGTAATTATTGGGGCCCTGAGATGTGTAACACACTGCCTAAATACCAATATTGAGAAATTAGGCTTCTCAAAATCAGAAAGGAGAAAGCTAATAAGAACTACACATCCACTCCATCACTGGAACTGTAAAAATCTGTAAAACTTTCAAGAAGTTTAGCATTTCAGTATGTAAGAGCATGTCTAGATATGCAACTATATGTATGAGAATATATACATAAAACATACAAATCTGCGCATATACATACATACATACATACATACAAAAATACCCTGTTGTTGATGTTGAAGGAGCCTTGAATCTAGGTTAGAAACCAGCTCATTCTCTATTGGCAAGAAATCTTGAAATAAAACTGAACAATGACATACGTACACACAGATTGGTATATAGATATTATGTGTGTATGTGTGTTTGTCCCCCACCACCGCCTGACAACCGGTGTTGGTGTGTTTATGTCACTGTAACTTAGTGGTTCGACGAAAGGTTCCGATAGACAAAGCACCAGCAGAGCGATTCGTTGGACTAAAATTCTTCAAATCGGTACCCCAGCATGGCCGCAGTCTATTGGCGGAAACAAGTAAAAGATAAAATATGATAAACAGCTAAATACTCTGAAATTACGAACTTGATTAAAAACCAAGTTGAAAGTTACGTTGCTGTGGGTAGGTGAGGGGTCGCGCGGCAGAAGTGACCTTCGCGCACTGAGGTTTCCATTGTACGACAAGTGTTTGTTGTCCTTCCATGTCTTCGGTTTGGCTTTGGGCGAATGTTTGTGTGTAAGCGCAAGGTTGCGCGCGCGCGAAAACGCAAGTGCGTGTGCACGTGTTTGTGTGTGCGCGCACGTATGGCCACACTTTTGCTTGTCTCACTGGCCATCAGAAAAGATATGAAATATCTATAGTTGCACCTTGCTGGAAACTAGTCAGGAACGCTACACTCGTTCCCAAAATGCATTATATCTATCTATCTATCTATCTATCTATCTATCTATCTATCTATCTTCTATCTATCTATCTTTCTGGCTATCTATCTATCTCTCTCTATCTATCTATCTATCTATCTATCTATCTATCTATCTATCTATCTATCTATCTATCTATCTATCCATCTATTTTTCTCTCCTTTTTGTCCTCTCCTTTTTTCTCTCCTTTTTTCTCTCTCCTTTTTTCTCTCTTCTTTTTTTCTCTCCTTGTTTTTTTTCTGTGTCCCTTTCTGTAGAAGAGCGTAGGCTCGAAACGTAAAAGACATTTTCTATTCCTGAGCGCTATACTAATACATCTGTTTATTCTGTACACCACATGTCTTCGTCTTTTGTTTTTTCGTAAATTCTCCCTATCTATCTATCTATCTATCTATCTATCTATCTATCTATCTATCTATCTATCTATCTATCTATCTATCTATCTATCTATCTATCTATCTATCTATCTATCTATCTATATTAACTTATATATATATAATCACATACACACACATACACATACACACTCACATACACATACACACATACGTTTATAGAGAGTGAGTGAGCGAGAGAGAGAGATAGAGAGAGATAGAGCAAGATTAAGAGAGAGAGAGATAGATAGAGAGATTGCCAGTTATTAATCACTGGCATAAATTGATCATATTTATTAAATTACATTCTTAGTTAAATGATCGGTTGAGCAACAATAATTTAACGATTACCATTCCTTAATTCTATGACAACTAGATTATACATACATACATACACACATACATACATACATACATACATACATACATACATACATACATACATACATACATACTACATGCACACCCATATACATGCATCAATACATACTACATACATACATACATCATCATACATACATACATACATGCATACATACATACATGCATACATACATACATATACATACATGCATACATACATACATACATACATACATGCACACACATATACATGCATTCGAGCCCTGCAACATACATACATACATACATTCATAATACATACATACATACATACATACATAAACATGCATACATACATACCTGCATACATACATACATACATCCATTCATACATACATCATACATACATGCACACACATATACATGCATTCATACATACATACATACATACATACATACTTTACATACATACATACATACATACATACATACATACATACATTCATACATACATACATACATACATACATACATGCATACATACATGCATACATACATGCATGCATATATATATATATACCTACACACATACACACACAAATAGCAGTCTCACGTGACCGATTGTGACAGATGCAAGTACACTGTACGCTTAATGCAACCAGCATGGCTGATTACAGATACCACGTGGTAAGTAAAGATTACTGATTAGCAGTAGTGGGAGGAATTTATGATTAGGGCTCGCCTATCAGCTCGTCCTTTGATTAGCAGTCATTCGTGGACCCTACTTGTAACGAAAATACATATATATATATATATATATATATACATACACAGGTATACATATACATACATGCATACGTATATGCATCTCTCTATCTCTCTCTACTCTCTCTCTCTCTCTCTCTCTCTCCACATATATAATATATATATATATATATATATATGTAGTAGTATCTATATATATATATATACAAGTATACATATGCATACATATATGCTTCTCTCTCTCTCTCTCTCTCTCTCTCTATATATATATATATATATATATATATATATATATATATATACATATACATATACATATATATATACATATATATATTATATATATATATATAT
>NW_021835146.1:10000-17500 GCF_006345805.1 Octopus sinensis | reverse complement strand
TCATTTATGCATGTGTGTATTTAAGAATGTATTGCTGTACTTACTCCCCGACGAGTGAAGGTGCATGGCTCAATGGTTAGAGCGTCGAACTTATAACTGTCAGACTGGGAGTTCGAATCCCGGACCGGGCTTCGGATTGTGTTCTTGAGCAAGACACTTTATTTCAAGTTTGTTTAGTTCAATCAGCTGTAGAAATGAGTTGCGACATCACTGGTGCCAAGCTGTATCGGCCCCTTTGCCTTTCCCTTGGATGGCATCGGCGGCGTGGTGAGCAGAGGCTGGTATGTATGGGCGACTGCTGGTCTTCCATAATCAACATTGCTCGGACTTGTGTCTCGGAGGGTTAATTTCTTGATGCAATCCCATGGTCATTCGTGGACCGAAGAGGGGTCTCCGACCCCGTGACGAAGGTTTACCGTTAGTATACAGATATTATTACACAATGATCTTCAGCATACTTTTGTTGGGTCGTAGCTATTGAAGCAAAAGTCAAGACCACACCATCTTACTTCATGTGAAACCTGCACTTTATTATCCTCAAAAGTGATAACAATTCTACCATGCCTTTACTACATGTCGATATTAGCTCTGTTTTTCTTCCCATAATGACAGACGGGTTGTGTAAGATACAATATTTCTCAGAAAAACATATACAGCATCGTTTTGACAAGTACTTCATAATGTTACTCTGTCCTTGATGGATCATAAAATTTTGATTCACAAATGTCTGTGAATCATGGTATGAAATATTAGCTCTGTCTTTTTAGGGTAGAAAAGAAACGATGGCGACACACATCAACTGACTTCGGAAATGTGTATCTACCCAAAAACTACGCCAAGATTTCGATAGTAAGAATTCCTGGTTATTAGTGTAAACCGTATATATATATATATATATGTATATACATGAGGATCCTCGGTTCACCAGGCTGAAGTTTCGGCATGAAAGTTCCCCTTTCATAGCGGCCATCACAAATAATATTACCGACAATCCCTACAACAACATCCACCACTACAAACCAGAACCTTACTAACACACTATAAACATTGTAATATATAAACTGGCAGCGCACATTGTTCCGGGATAGTCCGATGTCTGACAAGATGCAGCTAGTTTATGTTTATTGAGCAGCCTCTCATCGTTGAAGTTAAAAACAAACCAACAGAAAGTTTGGCATTATGAGCATAATAGCTTCACTAAAATGAAGATTTCGTTAATTAATCTGATTCTATGATGCAATGTACAGTGTGAACGTGGGATTGGCTGGAACTGGATCTGCGAGACTTATTATTTGCGATCCATCGGTTGTTGTTACTAATTTTAAACTCGGTCTTCTTCTACACTCCTATTTTTCACCTCTCCCTCTCTTTTTCTCTCTTTCTCTTCTTATGTCTTTCTCTTTTCCTCTTTCTCTCTGTGCATATATACATATTACACATACATATACTTACACACATATATACACCGATAAATACATACATATGTACATACACAAGCATATACATGCACACGTACACACACACAAACATACACACACATGTTCCCAACACACTCACACATATGCACACACATACAAGCATACACACACGCTCACACACTCACACACACCTGCACGTAAACACACATAAACACACACAATCACCTACACGGACATACATACACAAGCACACAAACACACACACACTCATACAAACACACACACACATACAAACATACGCAAATGGACAAACAGACAGACACACGTTTAACACATTTCTAATTATCCATTAGTAGTTGTAGTGGTGATGGTGGTGGTACTAGTAGTAGTGGTGGTGGTGGTAGTAGTAGTAGCAGCAGCAGCAGCAGTAATAGTAGTGGTAGTAGCAGTAGTAGTAGTGGCAGCAGTAGTAGTAGCAGCAGCAGTAGTAATAGTAATAGAGTAGTAGTTAGTAGTAGTAGTAGTAGTAGTAGTAGTAGTAGTAGTAAGTCTTCTGCTTGACATCCTAGGACTCCTAGGGCGAGTTTCCATGGCATACAAGCAACCCAAATCGCAACATTACCCTATGAACGGGATGCTAGTTCGTCTCAAGGTTACTCATCTACATCTGATGAGATTGGAGAAACGCGAAATGAAGTGTTTGCTCAAGAACACAACGCACTGCCCGACCCGAGAATCGAAACCACGACCTTTCCGATCGTGTCTGCAACAGCCTAACCACATGGCTTCGTTATCCCTAAGTGCTGCATTTAGTCTCCCCGCACACACACTTCCAGCATTTCTAACGAATGCTCTTCTGTAGGAATATTCAAAATTTAAAATCTAAAAATTCTAATTTTCGATCTCTTTTAATTAAATTTTTATTTTTTCGCAGACATTTTTTCTCTCACTAGTCTTTATCATCGCTCAACTAACCACAGCTTAAAACGGCTTTGATCATTGGTCTACACGACCGGGGCCGACCTGCAGCTAGCTAAACATTCACAACAAGGTGGGAAGGAAATCCACCTGAGAATTCTCTTGTCCTGATGGAGAATCATTTAAATAGCGCCATCTTTTGCTTCAAATCCGTACAGTTGTTTTCTCGTTCTTTACGCCATGTTTGACAGATCTAATTATTATTATTATCATTATTATTATTATCATTATTATTATTATGGTTATTATTATTATTATTATTATTATTATTATTATTATTATTATTATTGTCACTTTGCACATCATACCTAATGAAGAAGGAAGACTCACTATCGAATTCCATTCTGCCTATCGATACACTCAGTCCCCAAATATATCTTACTGTCACCGTAGTCTTCGAATATCGATTTATTGATTTTTACATCAGTGCAACAAATTTCATAAACCCTTTTTCATTATTAACTTGTTAACAAAAAAAGGAAAGAAAACCGGAAAATAAATTCTTCTTGTTTTCTTTTTCTTCCTCTTTCATCACTTCTTCTTCTTCTTCTTCTTCTTCTTCTTCTTCTTCTTCTTCTTCTTCTTCTTCTTCTTCTTCTTCTTCTTCTTCTTCTTCTTCTTCTTCTTCTTCTTCTTCTTCTTCTTCTTCTTCTTCTTCTTCATCTTCCCTTCACCAATAATATTTCAACTGTTCTTGTTGTTGCTGTCATCGTCGTCGTTGTCGTGATCATCATCATTATCATCATCATTATCATTATTACAATTGTTGTTGTTGAAGCAACGAGCTGGCGGGGTCGTCAGCACGCCGGATAAAACGTTTAGCGGCTTTTCGTTCGTCCTTTCGTTCTGAGATCAAATTCTGCCGAGGTCGACTTCGCCTTTCATCCTTTCGGGAGGGGGCCAGTCGATTAGATCGACTCCAGTACGCAACTGGTAATTAATTTATCGACCCCGAAAGGATGAAAGGCAAAGTCGACCTCGGAGGAATTTGAACACAGAATGTAAAGACAGGCTAATTACCTATTTCTTTACTACCCACAAGGGGCTCAACACAGAGAGGACACACAAGGACAGACAAACGGATTAAGTCGATTATATCGACCCCAGTGCGTAACTGGTACTTAATTAATCGACCCTAAAAGGATGAAAGGCAAAGTCGACCTCGGCGGAATTTGAACTCAGAACGTAACGGCAGACGAAATACCGATAAGCATCTCGCCTGGCGTGCTAACGTTTCTACCAGTTCGCCACCTTTTTGTTGTTGTTGATATTGTTGTTGCTATTATTACTAAATAATTGCTGTTCCTACTGTCGTTGTATTGGTGGATTTCTGCGTTTGAGTCGCGGATATTTTAGCTATGATGGTAGCGGGGCTTTTGATAGTAGCCACAATAATCCTCGTATAAGTAATGATAGTAGTGGTGGTGATCGGGGCAATGATGGCTGTAGTAGTAGTAGAAGTAGTAGAAGTTAGTAGTAGTAGTAGTAGTAGTAGTAGTAGTTAGTAGTAGAGGTGGTGGTGGTGGTGGTGGTGGTGGTAGTGGCAGTGGATGCAGATGAAGTCGTAGTGGTGGTGATTGTGATCGTGGTTTGTTTGGTGTTTTAATTTGAGGTTGCAGTAGTAGTTGTGGTTAAGGTGGTGGTCAAACTCGTGGTGATGTTAGTGGTGGTTTGTTGTTGTTGTTGTTGGTGGTGGTGGTGGTGATCGTGCTGTTATGTTCATGTTTGTCGCACTTGTGGTCATGGTTGTGAATGTTGCTGTTGTTGTTGTTGTGTTAGTGTTGGTGGTGGTGGTGGTGCCGGAGCTGGGAGTGGCGGTTTTGATGAGCTTATTACGTTTATTATTTATCATTGTTTTTTTCTTCTTTTTTGTTTGTTTGTTATTTTTACTGTTGCGAACTGTTAGTTTAGCTTTCATTAAAATTCATCAAAGATGGCGTGGAAATATTCGCTCGAATCGATAAAATTGGCATTTTCAATAATAATAATAATAATAATAATAATGATGATGATGATGATGATGATAATGATAATGTTTTCTTTATTAACCGCTAAGGGTTGTATAAAAATAATAATAATGCATGAAATAATTGTAAAGAAAATCCTATAATATTTTTTTAATGATTTCATCGTCGGTACAGTCTTCCGCCAACTCCCTTTCTTCATTACCTCTTCCCCACCCTTCGTATCCTTCTCTTTTTGTTGCTGCTGCTGTTGTTGTTGTTGTTCTTGTTCTTGTTCTTCTCCGCCTCCCTTCCTTTTCCCACCATTCCTCCTCCTCCTCCTCCTCGGTCGTCGTCGTTGTTTATTAGCGTCACGTTATGTCCTCTTCGTCTGCCCTCAGTATCATTATCCTCATCCTCGACGTCGTTCGAACGAAACTCATGACGATGATGGTGATGATGGTGATGGTGATGAGGATGATGATGATGATGGTGATGATGATGATGATGATGAAGATGATGACGATGACTACGACGGTGACTTCAACTATTGATGATGGTGACGATAGTGATGATGATGATGATGATGACGATGATGATGATGATGACGATGGTGATGATGATGATGATGATGTCGTCGATGACGCTGATGGTGATCATGATGATGACTCTGATGATGAATATGATGAATATGATGATCATGATGACGATGAATATGATGGTGATGATGATCATGAGGATGATGATGATGATGATGATGACGATGATGATGATGATGATGATGATGATGACGATGATGATGATGATGACGATGATGGTAATGATGACTATCACCGTGATCGCGGCCGATGATAATCGTCAATAGAATATTACGAGCAAACAAAAAAATAAAATCATAAAAATATTTACAGAAAGACGAATTAACTCATAATTTCTATCAATTTCCAATTTCCAAGCGCCATCTTATTCGCCGCCATTAACAAAGTAGGCTAGTTTAATAGGAACTAAATTAGCCGGGGCGGGATTTTACAGAGGGGGGGAGGTAATTTAATGAACATACTCTTCGAAATAAGGAATCTGTCTCTCTGTTTGTCAGTCTGTCTGTCTGTCTTTCTATCAGGGCTGGATTAAGGCCCATTGATGCCCTAAGCACTTAAATGCTTTTGGTGGACCCATATATATGTAACTCAAAATGCAAACAATAATTAACCATAAAAGGAATTTTTTCTTTTTCTAAGATGGAACATAATGGTTATTTTTGTACACTTCCATTGAAAAGTTTTCTCCGACTGTTTTTAGCAGCAAATTCTATTATCAGATCTTCCTTATGACATCATGAACACTTCGAAAGTATATTCCAGATCATGTAAACTACTTAGAATATTATTTTAGCAAGTTTAAATTTATTTCTTTTCTGCCGTAAACTATTCACTATTTCTGTGGTGCCCCGCTTCACTTGATGTCATAAGAACGTGTTTATTTTGCTTAAGATTTAATCCAGCGCTGCTCTCTATCTATCTACATCTATATCTATGTTTATCTATCTATCTATCTATCTATCTATCTATCTATCTATCTATCTATCTATCTATCTATCTATCTATCTATCTATCTCTCTATCTATCTATCTATCTATCTATCTATCTATCTATCTATCTATCTATCTATAGATAGATAGATAGATAGATAGACAGATAAATAAAGATAGCTAGCTAGATAAGTAAGCAGATATGTGTGTGTATATATATATATATATACATGCTTGCATGTGCAAGTGCGCGCTTGTGTGTCCAATTGTGTCTATATCGAAACATGTGTCCGTGTGTATGTGTGTGTTTGTGAGAGCGTATGTATATATGAGTGTGGGTGTGTGTGTGTGTGTGTTTGGAAATAAAATTTTACGACCAAACAACGAGAGGGATAAGGAGTTGGGAGGTGAGTTCCGAGTTCCAGCTCGCTCAGCGTCGTTAGGTTAGCCTGAAATATCTGCTAACCTTTTTTGGTGGAAGGTTTTAAGTGTTCTTTCAATCTAATGCTACATTCTCCACGCACACACACACACACACACACACACACACACACACACACACACACACACACACACACACATATCGGTAAAATTAATACCAGCGAAATACTATGATCGATTATTGTCACTTTATTCGATAATACTTTTCTGCCTCTACACATCCTTAACCTATCTATATATAAAGTTGAAGTTGTCTGTGTATGGCAGGTTTGGTAGCCTTCAACTAACACTATCTCCTCCGAAACCCTGCGGCACAAGTTGACCAAAATTGAGAGTATGATAGAAAAGGCTTGCTCTTCCTTCCGTAGAAGATAAACTTCAAATCGGACCATGTTAACACCAAAAATTATTTACATCAAAAAGGTGCTTTTTTTTCTATGAAGATCCCTATTTTTTCCGATTTTTTGACTGCTGTGTCGCCATTTTTAGGTGCATTTCAACCAGAAAAAATGTTCATTGAAAAGAGAATAACAAGCTACATAATGCAAATTTTTTACTTTTCAAAAATTCCAATTGTAAAGGGTCGAAACAAACCCGAGCGACGCCGGGCGATACTGCTAGTTTAGTGATACATACACACAACTTTTTTCAGATCAAAGCCAATATATATACAAACGGTGATAGGTAGACACAGAGAGAAAAAGAAGGATTAGTTTCAGCCAGAAAGACTTGCCTGTGAGTTTGTCTGCCTCTATCGCACTCAAGTTCTCTTCTTCGTTCGTTTTATATTCCCCTCCTCTCTGTCTTTCATTTTAAACATGTTGCTATCTGCTCTCACACACACATACACACACACACACACACACACACACACACACATTTTCTAAAGATTCTCAATTAATTATAATGGTAATTAAATGTCTTTTTAAAAAAAAAATAACATTTTTCGGAAACTCTACGTCCATTAAGTGAGCCACATGATATGTGATGATAAAACAAAAATGGCGGACAAAAGAGAAAACAGACAAGCAACAACTGACGCGTATGTGTGTGTGTGTGTGTGTGTGGTGTGTGTGTGTGTGTGTGAGTGAGTGTTTATTTGTTATGCCGTTTTCAAAATATAAAAGATATTGGTGTCAGCACATGTTTGCAGACCAAAATTTTGACAAAACAAATTCAAAAACGGATTATC
>NW_021835146.1:0-7500 GCF_006345805.1 Octopus sinensis | reverse complement strand
TTGTATAGTATAAAGTTATTTGAAACCAAGACCATAAATAAATTTGAACAATTTCCAGAATGTCATTAATGTTTAGTGCTCTTTTGAATTGTGAGACTAAAAGACTGTAACTACGTGTTGTATATACATACATACATATATATACATATATATATATATATATATATATATATATATATATATATATATATATATATATATATACATATATATTTTATTATATATATATATATATATATATATATATATATATATATATATATATATATATATATATATATATATATAATACATATATACATGTATATATGCACACATATATATTATATGTAGATAGATATAAATATAATAAATATTTATATTTACTTTAAAACACAGCGCCGCTGTTTTAAATAAATATTAATATATATTATTCATGTTTATCTCTGGTTTCATTTAAGTCTACATATATAGATAAACTGACAGACATTAGCACGTGCACACCCGCATACTGAAACACACGCATGTATATATATATTATATATATATATATATAGATATAGATATGTATGTGTGTATATCTGCGGGTGTGTTTTATGAACACATCGGTCTCTATAAATGGTTATTATCGTCATTGTGTTATATTATGCCCCGTGACCAATACAGATCGATAATATGAGAGTATCAGATTGAAATAAACTCGAGAGTCAAGAGGATCGACCAATTCTTTAGAAGCACACAGTGCTGTAACATGGCCGTCATCATGCACTCACACGCACAACACACACACACGTGTGTGTACTAATGTGTGTATGCATGTGTATATGGATTATGTTGGTATGTTTTTGTAGTAGTCAGTGGTTTGCTGCTAAGCTGAGACAATCATTAAAGAGTTTCTCAGTTGATCAAATCGATTCCAGAATATCTAGAGTGGTACATATTTTATCAGTTCCCTCCTTGCCGAACAGTTAGATGCAAATCTACACTATTTTTCTAGCGTTGAAAAACAAACTCAATGGCAAGTGCAGGCATAGACGCACACATACCCACGCTCATATAGAGTTTAATACGCGTATAACACGTCCCCATCATCAGACTATTATTATTATTATTATTCACGGTGTGCAGGAATGTTTAACATTCCATATGAATGTCCTCGAAACCCAAGAACGACCAGTTTCCTTAGATGTCGAGGAGTGTTCTTACACCCCAATTATTATTATTATCCTTGTCATTGTTGTTTACTTTTAATTTGCATGTTTGTTGCAATCACTTGCCGAGACACACCCTGTGCCCTGGGGCAAGTGAAGATTAAGAGATGTTACAGTATAACTGAAAGCTTGGGGGAGGGGAAGTGGCGAGGTAAGTAGAGAAATACCTCCCTATAATACAATACAAACATTGAAACTGATTGGGGTTTTCTAAGGATGTGGGTAACCTTAATGTAGGGCTCAAAGACGTTCAGCGTGACACAGAATATGACAAGGTTGGACATTTGAAATATAAGTGTGAGGGGTTGCTGAAAGGTTTCCTGGTTTTAAGGCTATTGTGAAAGGCCTAAGGCAGCGAGCTGGCAGGATCGTTAGCACGACAGGTAAAATGCTCAGCAGTATTTCGTCTGCCGCTACGTTCTGAGTTCAAATTCCTCTGACGTCGACTTCGCCTTTCATCCTTTCGGGGGTCGATAAATTAAGTACCAGTTACGCCCTGGGGTCGATATAATCGACTTAATCCGTTTGTCTGTCCTTGTTTGTCCTCTCCGTGTTTAGCCCCTTGTGGGTAGTAAAGAAATAGGTATTTCGTCTGCCGCAACGTTCTGAGTTCAAATTCCGCCGACGTCGACTTCGCCTTTCATCCTTTCGGGGTAGATTAAATAAGTACCAGTTACGCACTGGGGTCGATATAATCGACTTAATCCGTTTGTCTGTCCTTGTTTGTCCTCTCTGTGTTTAGCCCCTTGAGGGTAGTAAAGAAATAGGCATTGTGAAAGGCCCAGTTGGAGGTCCAACCTTCTGAGTTCTTTTACAGAGCTTACAAAAACTAAAGGTCCGCTGCAATAAGTGTGTGTATCTGAGAGGGGAATACTCTCTTTACTCTCTTTACTCTTTTACTCTTTTACTTGTTTCAGTCATTTGACTGCGGCCATGCTGGAGCACCGCCTTTAGTCGAGCAAATCGACCCCAGGACTTATTCTTTGTAAGCCCAGTACTTATTCTATCGGTCTCTTTTTGCCGAACCGGTAAGTGACGGGGACGTAAACACACCAGCAATGCTAGAGGGACAAACACACAAGCAATGTTAGAGGGACAAACACAGACACACACACATATACGACAGGCTTCTTTCAGATTCCATCTACCAAATCCACTCACAAGACATTGGTCGGCCCGGGGCTATAGCAGAAGACACTTGCCCAAGATGCCACGCAGCGGGACTGAACCCGGAACCATGTGGTTGGTTAGCAAGCTACTTACCACACAGCCACTCCTGCGCCTACGTTGAATAAAATCATAAATCAGCGATCCTTCTGTATTTTCTTTAACCCAAAGACAGGAACTTTTCAGCAACCCTACGTACGACACATTTTGTCACTTGAGTGAACTTGGCTACGTTGAATAAAATCATAAATCAGACGATCCTCTGTATTTTCTTAACCCACAGAAATTTTCAGCAACTACGTACGACACATTTTGTCACTGAGTGAACGTACGACACATTTTGTCACTGAGTGAACAAGATAGAAAGTGTCTTGCTCAAGGACACAAAGAACAACCGGGGATCGAACTTGCCGCCTCACGATCGTGAGCCAAATGCCGTAACCACTGAGCCACGCTTAGTTAATAGGGCATTACTGCTGACGGCGTAGTGGTAGAGGTGGTGGTATTAGTAATTGTTGTGGGGTTGGTAGCTGTAGTAGTAGTAGTAGTAGTAGTAGTAGTAGTAGTAATACAGGTGATTGCTGTTGCTGTGGAAGAAATAAAGCGTCATACTGCGATAGTGGTTGTGGTAGTGGTGTTTCCGTGGTACACGATGTAAGTTCATGGTGGTTACTGTGTGTTGGAGGTAGTATTTGAGGTGGTGGTGGGGGGAGCGGTGTTGCTGATTGTTGTGGTGGTTTTGGCTTTTTCTGGTGATTGTCGTTGAGGAAGATATATTGGTCAAGTACTGTTCGGTGGTAGTTTGGCCGCGGAACCAGCGGTAGTAGTGATGGCGGTGGTGGTGATGGTGGTGGTGTTGGTGGTGTTGGTGGTGGTGGTGGTGGTGGTGGTGGTGGTGGCGGTTATGGTATTATCGATGTTACGACCATCAAATTTAATACCGATAACACGAACACCAACAACACCAGTGCCAACCACCACCACCACCACGACAACCACTTTCACACTTTAAACAACCACAAATAAATGCTAGCAACACTTTTCGTTTCCCACCTCCTCATCTATCGCCCTCACTCTCTCCCCCTCTCCTCTTCTTCTTCTGCCATTGCCTCTACTACTACTACTACTGCTGCTGCTGCTGCCGCTGCCGCTGCTGCTGCTCGGGGTGTTGTTTTCTTTAGTTTAAATGTCATCTCCTGTATCTGGACCACAGTGGATGGATAGATACGGTCATATCAGAAAATCTAACACTCCATCTACCACCACCACCATCACCACCACCACCAACACCATTACCACCACCATCCTCATCACCACCATAACACCATCATCACCACTACCACCACCACTACATTCGCCACCCCCATCATTACCACCATAACACCATTATCACCGTCACCACCACCATAACCACCATAAACATCGCCATCCCATAGCAGCTCCTTCCCACACCACCACCACCACCACCACCACCGCGGCCACCACCACTACCGCTGGCGCCACGGCCACACTACCACCACAACAGTACTTGACCAATATATCTTCCTCAACGACAATCAGAAAAAGCCATTGCCAGCACAACAACCAACAACAACAACAACAACACCAATCCCTTCTACAATAGGCGCAAAAGGAGGACGGATGTAGTCCGCGAAATGATGAAAATCAAATTCGACGCCATCAGAATTCGAACTCAGAACGTAAAGACGGACGAAATGCCGCTAAGCATTTTGCCCAGCGCGGTAACGATTCTGCCAGCTCGCTACTTTAATAATAATAATAATAATAATAATAATAATAATAATAATAATAATAATAATAAGCTCATGTATTTTAATTTAACTTAAAAAAAAATTAAGGAACTATTGAGTTTGGTTTAATGGCCTACCAATGTATACTATGAGTTTCTTTGCCCTAGGAGTCGGGAAGACACTCGGCAAGAAATGGAAGCAAATTTGAAAGAAGAAAAAAAAAAAAATAATAATAATAATTTTTGCCACAAGGGCAGCTTGGTGGAGAGGGTTAAGTGGATTACATGAACCCCAGTGGGTAACTGGTACTTATTTTGATCGACCCCGAAAGAACAAAAGGCGAAGTCGACATTTGACGGTCTTTCACATTTTGGCGACAACGTTAGCTATGATGATGGTGGTGATGATGATGGTGGTGGTGGTGGTGGTGGTAGTGGTGGCGGCGGTGGTGAAGTTAATTATGGAAAGTGTGTTCGTTTCTGATGGTGTTAAAATCGCAGAGGTTGCGTTATTGCCGTCAATATTCGTTTGTTTATGTCTTCCTCATGTGAGCGCGCACGCGGGTGAGTGAGTGAATAAGAGAAAGAGAGAGAGATGGGGGGGGGAAGAGAGTGAATGAATGAGTGAGTGTAATCGTTCCGTCTTTATGGCGATAGTGACACAAAATATTTTGTAAAATATGGCCGCCATCTTCCATCATTAAGTGTTCTGTAATATTAACTTCGTCACTAAAATGGCGATCTGGAAGAATCACTAAAACATCAGACTAAATGCTTATCGGCATTTCGTCCGTTTTCACATTCTGAATTCAAATTCCACCGTCTTTTATCCATTCAATTCAAATTCGTCTTTTATCCTTTCGGGGTCGATAAAATAAGTACCATTTGAACACCAGAGGCGGTTTAATCGACTTTGCCTCTCTCCACAAAAAACTCCTGGCTTTATGCTAAAACTAGCAGTATCGCCCGGCGTTGCTCGGGTTTGTTTCGACCCTTTAGAATTGGAATTTTTGAAAAGTGAAAATTTTGCATTATGTAGCTTGTTATTCTCTTTAAGTGAACATTTTTCTGGTTGAAATACACCGAAAAATGGCGACACAGCAGCCAAAAAATCGTAAAAAATAGGGAATTTCATAGAAAAAAGCACCTTTTTGATGTAAATAATTTTTGGTGTTAACATGGTCCGATTTGAATTTTTTCTTCTACGGAAGGAAGAGCAAGCCTTTTCTATCATACTCCCAATTTTTATGAACTTGCGCCGCAGGGTCTCGGAGGAGATAGTGTTAGTTGAAGGCTACCAAACCTGACATACACAGACAGCTTCAGCTTTATATATATAAAGATTTTAAATCAATTTTAATTACGTCACTGAGGAGAGAGATGTGTCTGGTGCTACACAGTTGTAACAGACCAGTTTCCGAAAGAATTAGCGCAAAATTTTCACGATATGGCAGATTGTGTTGGAAAAGAGTCGAAAACGAAGAAATAATGGTAATATATTGAAAGATATAGTCTTTGATTTAAAACTTTCTTTGTGTGTTTGTGTTGTCTTTTTAGTTATATTTGAACTGCGGCCATGTTGCAGCACCGCTTTTAAATGTTTAGTCGTTCATATCGCTCTAGTACACAGAAAAGGCGGGATGTTCACGGTTGGAATGGCTTTGGTTGTAGATAGGACCTGTTTTCATATGTGTGAGAGTCAGTCACACTTGCACACGCATACACACATAAACGCACACACACATTTATATATGTGTATGCGTTTGTTTGTACGTATGCATGTATGTATGCATATATGATATTCGTATACATAAACACACACACACGCATAGACACACACACACACATATACACTTATATACATACATATATATGCATGTTTTTACGATCGTGTATGACTGTGTATATGTGTGTGCGTGTGTGTGTGGATGTCTCTCATTCTCTCCCAATCTGTCTGTCTGTCTGTCTCTGTCCGTCTCTCTCATTCTTTCTCTCTCTCACCATAAATATATATATAAATGTGTGTGTGTATGTATTTGTATATAATATATATATATATATTAATACATACATACATATATAATATATGTATATATATATATATATATATACATACATATATATATAAATATATATATATATATATATGGATGTATGTATATGTAATATATATATATATATATATTATATATATATATATATATATATATTATATACATACATACATGCAAATATATGCCTGTGCCTCTGTCCGTGTGTGTATTATATGTCAGTAGTTAAGTAGATTAACAACCAGTGAATAAAAATATGAATAAATAAATAAATAAATAAAAGAGAAATCAATTAAAAAAGACCAAACTACAGGAATATGTCTGTTCTGGTCTTTGACATTTACAGTATTAGTGTTAATGGTGGTGGCGGTGGCGGCGATGGTGGTGGTGGTGGTAGAAGGTAGTGTTGGTGGTTGTGGTGGGGGAAGCGGTGGCAGTGGTGGCGGCGATGGTGGTGGTGGTGCTGGTAGTAGTAGTGCTGGTAGTGGTGGTGGGGGCACGGTGGCAGTGGTGGCGGTGGTGGTGGCGGTTGTGGTGGTGGTGGTGGTGGTGGCGGCGATGGTGTTGTAACAAAAATTGTTTCCGTTGCTATTGAAGCTATTGTTTATGTTTTGGTATTGTTGTTTGTGTGTCGCCGTTATTGTTTTTGCTAGTGTTGTCAATGGTGATGGTCATGGTGCTCTTGTTTTTCTTCTTTTTAATTAGTTTTGTTGTTGTTGTTATTCTTGATGTTGATGTAACTGTTGTTATCGTTGTGGTGGTGGTGGTGGAGGTGGTGGTAGTGGTAGTAGTGGTGGTTGTGGTTTTGGTTGTGGTCATAGTGGTAGCTGTGACGGTGGTAAAGGATCTCCGTCACTGGAGATGAGAATTCTATTGCTAGATCACCCGAATTAACAGTCCCTCGATCAACACGTGACTGAACGAGCGAATGAGTTTTCCATAAACCCGTGTACCCTTAACATGATTCTCGGGTAGAATCGGTATGACACAGCGTATGACAAGGACTGCACCCTTTGAATTAAGGGTATAATCCATACGACAGTCTTCCATACAGTTTCCAAATATCGAAATTTACTCACACGCTATGGAGGAACTCTAGGCAATAGAAAATTAGATCTGCTTGAAATGCCACGCAGGGTGTTCGAACCCGAGATCTCGTAGTTGTGGAGTGGACTTCTTAACCATATGCCAACACTTATGTTGAAGATACTGATGGGAACGAACGCATAGGTTTCAATATTATTTTCAAGACATTTTCAGACGTTTGGAGGTTAGCCATGGAAGACATTTCCGCCGGCAGCTTTATGATAGTAGGGTGTAATTTAAGGACGATTTGGCTGCA
>NW_021835145.1:35000-40000 GCF_006345805.1 Octopus sinensis | reverse complement strand
CCGTCTGACAGCACTTCCGTGCTTGTAGAGTTTATCTCAAACCGGTAGTGCCCCTCGGTATCATTGACAAGCAAGGGAAATTATCTGGAAGTTATCCATCGTCCCAGGCTCGACAGTCCTCCGGAACAGACTACTCAGTTCAGCTTCGTCGACGCCCAGCACCTCTCAGAGTGCGTCATCGCACTTTCCCACCGCTAACCCTCTATAGAACTCAAGAGTGGATTTTCTACCGACCGATTTTCCCGCCTGGTAGAGGGCAGTGAGTGCCTGGCAACATTCCACATGCCACTTACCCTGTCTCGGTCTCTTCTTGACCCAGGACTGCAAATCAGTTAAGGAGACGAGCAGGGAAAGGCCTGTTTGACAAACAGCGACCATACCTGTTCACCGTTTAGTCAGAATATCTGAAGATGCAGCAGCCTCAGCGCATGTCTACTCATCATTAGCCACAGCATGTCCAGCCCTCCACGTAGAGAGTGTTGGCAGCAGATGGAACCTGTTCCCTCCACAAGAATTTGAAGAGGAGGCGTTCCAACTTGGCGAGGCGTGAACGGAAGCAAGGCACGACAGTCAGCCGGTAGTAGATGACAGATGCGATGTACATATTCGTCACCTCCACCCGACCTTTCAGGTGCTGAGCTGCAAGTCCACCAACTTTTCCAGATTAAGTTTTGCTCCTGTCAACTTTTCATATACCTCCAATGATGTTCCAACCACCTCGATTTCTGAGGTGTTCGACACCATTACGGTGATGTCCACATAAGCCGACAAAGCCCTTCCGTGTCACAGTTCGAGCGGGATACCCTGCTGCAGCTCCAGCTTCCGCAATAAAAGCTCAAGAGTTAATACGTACAGAAGGGTGGAGAGAGGGTACCCTTGATCGACCGATTGGGAAATCTGAAACGATTCCGAGAGGTGGCGATTAACTTTGACACCGAGAAGATGCCACTGTGCATTACAGCGATCCAACCTCTGAAGACGGGGCCGAAACCAACTGCCTTGAGGACATTCCTCGGGTACCGATGGTCGACTTTATCGAATGTTTCGATTGATATAAATTGATCAGAGCCCCATTCTGAACCAGGTTTACACCCTACCCTTTCTATGATAGATCGCATAAGGTGGAGGTTGTCGTTTTAGACTCAAAGCCAGAAGTTTTGAGGGGAGGAGATTGATCGATATCATCAAATCCAGTACTGGAAAGGATAAAGGCAAAGTTGACCTCGTCAAGGTCTGAACCTTCAGCGTAAAAAGACGGCATTTTCCCGACGCTCTAATGATTCTACATACTCATCAAAAGGGAATGCATGCTCCAAGTAGGAAGCCTCACAATAGGACTCAGATTTGCAAAGTAAAGTTCACGGGTTATATGATTCTTTTACAGGTGCTGATAAAAAAAGGAATATATTTTAAAATACAATTACAATTGTATATAAAATTGAAGCATGCCTTTAACAATTCCTGAGTGTATTAAACCTCTTTTAAGCGAAACTTTTGGTCCACCCTATATAACTTCGATTTAAAAATAATAGACTAAATACACACTACAGAAAAATTGTTTTTGTTATAAGAATTATTATTTAATAATCATAAGGATTATTAAAAATCTGAACAATAGATGTTATTAATATTTGATATTAATGCAGTAAAGTTACAAAATATTGCGAATTGATGCATTCATATATTTATTCGGTAAGTGCAGATTTAGCTACTTGTGAATGTATGTGTGCCTATACTTATAGATATATGTTTGCTTATATACATGTGTTGGAATGTATGTATGTTTGTATGTATGTATGAAAGTATATCACACACGCACACACACACACATATACACATATAATATATATATATATATATAAATCACAGCTTAATTTGGGTTACAAACTATATGATGATGAAATTATACATGTTCTGCCAAAAACATGCGGACAGATTCACACAAACAATGCTTGCGCACATACACCCGCACTGTGTTTGTGTGTGTATGTGTGTGATGGCTGTACGTACATTGCTTAACGTCAGACGAATGAGGAAAGAATGCTCAATACATGCAGTGAAACTTTTTTTTAATTAAAATTGAAGCTGGAAGTTTGTCTCGCAACTTGAAATTCAAGCCACTGCGATCTTTTAACGAGGATCTTCGCCTGAAGATCGCAGTAGCCTGAAACTTGAGTCGCGAGCGGACATATCAGCTTCAGTTTTAATTGTGGGTGTATGTGTATGCATATGGACCTGTGTGTACATAATCGCGCAAATTATTCCCACAGTTATAAGATATAAGAATCCTAATAAGTTTATTTTCAAAATGTCCTTGACCTGGGGTACAAAATTAGGCAAAAGTAAATAATGTGATACGTCACAAAAGCAAACAATGAATTCTCAAATAACACCATTTTGTCTTTTCTCAATGCTAAAAAAATAATAATTTACAAAATAGCTGAATATAATCGTATAGTGTTTCATTTGAATACTTTATAGTTACCAACATCTAAGAGTAATACCTATTAGAGTAATATCTATGGAGCACTTAAAATGTTCTCGTATAAAACTATACAATCTATTTCGTTTTATGTAGTGTTAACTAACGGATAGCTACGATGAAACAGCAAACACGGTGTAAACCTAGTATAGGTACAAGATCGATTTTTCCGGAAATTTCGATTCGAACATATTTCCAGCTTACTGATATTTCCGAACCAGTGATGGTCACCTTGGTCAATGCTCTTTAAATTTAACAAAGTTTAATTCTATTTCAGTAATTAAATTAAATACAGGAACCTGCATTATTTACATTTTGGCAGATTTTGTAATCATCTTGTTTGTTGTTAACACAACGTTTCGGCTGATATACCCTCCAGCTTTCATCAGGTGTCTTGGGGAAATATCGAACCTGGGTTCTCATTCCAAAGGTATTTTTCGATGTTGTTGTCGTTATTATTATTATTATTATTATTATTATTATTATTATTATAATTATCATTATTATTCAGGTCACTGCCTGGAATCGAACTCGGAATCTCGGGGTTAGTAGACAGCACTCTTAACCACTACGCCATATGTCCGTGAGCATATGGCGTAGTGGATAATAATTAATAAGAAGAAGAAGAAGAAGAAGAAGAATAATAATAATAATAATAATAATATAATAATATAATAATAATAATAATAATAATATAACAATAACAAACAATAAAATAATAATAATACCAATAATAATAATAATAATAATAATAAATAATAAAAACATCGAAAAATACCTTAGGAATGAGAACCCAGGTTCGATATTTCCCCAAGACACCCGAAGAAGGCTGGAAAGTATATCTAATATAAATAATTCCTCATCTCTTAAATATAGAACTGTACCCGCATAATAATATTAATGATGCCAATATTTATTTTCTATGCAAGGTGTTGTTATTCCAGCCTGGAAGAGGCGGGCATTGCTCTTCTTCTAACAAATTTGTGTAGATTATAAGAATTTCCCAACTATCAGTTTCCGGAAAGTCACTAAGAGACGGCTAAACATAAGTTTGGGGCCGAAATATATTACGTGAAAATATTAGTTATTTATTTTATGTGTAGTGAAAGTGCATGGCTCAGTGGTTAGAGCGTCAGGCTCACAATCATGAGGTAGTGAGTTCTATTCTCGAACCAAGTTGTGTAATTTGTTCTTGAGCAAGACACTTTATTTCACGTTGCTCCAGTTGGCTTAGCTGTACAAATGAGTTGCAACGTCACTGGTGCCAAGCTGTATCGGCGTTTGCCTTACTCTTGGATAACATTGGTGGCGCGTGGAGAGGTAGCTGGTATGCATAGGCGACTACTGGTATTCTATAAACAATTCTGACTGGAATTGTGCTTCTCAGGGTAACCCTCTAGGAGCAATCCCATGGTCATTAATGGCCAAAGGGGTCTTTACTCTATTTATTTGTAAAGTGTTAACCAATTTCACTTAACACATTTTTTTTTCTATATTTTTATGTATTTTTACGTAGTCTTCGTTTAGTAACTGAGGTCAATGAAATATTGAAAACGAACGTATAGAGCCAGATTACCCCGTATGTTTATGTAATTCACAATAACACGCTGTCGCGTATTTTATAGCGCTAAATAAATAAAGGTTACAAACATATATCATATATGAATGCCTTTAGTGTTTCGTTAACGTCAACAATCACAATTAAACAACGTGATTAATGGGGAATGTAAAAATTTCCCTGAAGTACCTAAACGAACGAATGAATACTTCGAAATAGATAATTCATAAATCATATCCACCATATGCAATGTAAAACACTGCATAATTGGTTTTAAGACTAGTTATATTCGGAATGTAGAGAAGAAACGTAAAGAAACTGTCATATTTTTAAACATTTCGTCTAAGTTGTTATAACTTCTGTTGTTTATAGACGAAAGAATACGTGTGCTGTCAGTAAAAGGAGAGAGGGACGGTAAAATATATCGTCAAAACTACTACTACTACTACTACTACTACTACTACTACTATTATTATTATTATTATTATTATTATTATTATTATTATTATACTACTACTACTACTACTACTACTACTACTATTATTGAGATGGTGAGCTGAGAGAGCCGTTAGTTTGCTGGACAAAATGCTTCGCAGTATTTCGTTCGTCTTTATGTTCTGAGTTCAAATTCCGCCAAGGTCCACTTTGCCTTCCATCCTTTCGGGATCGATAAAATAAGAACCAGTTGTGTATTGAAATCAATGTAATGGAAATTCTCCTCCCTGAAAACTTCAGCCCCTTTGCTTTTAGTAGTAAGGATTATTATTATTATTATTATTATTATTATTATTATTATTATATTATTATTATTATTATTATTATTATTATTTTATTATTATTATTATTATTATTATTATTATATTATTATTATTATTATTATTATTATTATTATTATTATTATTATTATTATTATTATTATTATTATTAATTATTATTATTATTATTATTATTATTATTATT
>NW_021835145.1:10000-30000 GCF_006345805.1 Octopus sinensis | reverse complement strand
ATTAAAAGAAGCCCGTAATATATATATATATATATATATATATCTATAATATATATATATATATGTATATGTATATGTATATATAATACATATTATATATATATAATATATATATAATATATATATATATATATATTATAATTGTATGTATATGTATATGCTTGTGTGTCTGTGTTTGTCCCCCATCAATCGTTTTACAACCGATTGTGTGGTGTGTTTACGTCCATGTAACTAAGAAGTTCACAAAAGATACCGATAGAACAAGTATTAGGCTTACAAAGAATAAGTCCTGTGGGGGGGGGGGCGATTAGTCGATTACATCGTCTCCACTACTTAACTAGTTCTTAATTCATCGACCCCTGCGGAATTCAGAACTTTGAGACGGACGAAATACATATTTCTTTACTACCCACAAGGGGCTACACACAGGGGACAAACAAGGACAGACAAACGGATTAAGCCGATTATATCGACCCCAGTGCGTAACTGGTACTTATTTAATCGACCCTGAAAGGATGAAAGGCAAAGTCGACCTCGGCGGTATTTGATCTCAGAACGAAAAGACAGACGAAATACCGTTAACTAATTTCTACGGCACGCGAACGATTTTGCCGGCTCGGCACCTTAAGTAGGTATTAAATTATAGCCGACATAAATGTCGGTTGGTTAGTTGGTTAATACTTTCAATCACGTTTTCCGTAGAGAGAAGGCGACAGAAGGTCAAAAGGAGATATAGAGAGAGAGCTAACGTAAGAGGTGCAGGAAGAGTGATATAACTTCCAGAAAAAAATACACCTTTTTTAAATTTTGCGGGGAAATACGCAAGTGATAAAATTTACGCAGATACTGGTTTCAAATTATGGCATAAGGCCAATAAATTTGGGGACGCGGATAAGTCGATTACATCGACCCCAGTGATCAACCGGTACTTATATTGACGTCGAAAGAATGAAAAACAAACTCGACGGAATTTGATCTCAGAACGTAGAGATGAATGCATTTCGCCCGTCGTGCTAACGATTCTGCCGCCATGGTTCATGACATTTAGCCAAATATTAACAAGTATTATTTGCAAATATACAGGCGAGGCTGTGTAGTAAGAAGTTTGTTAAGTCAGTCCCACTGCGTAGCACCAAGTGTCTTCTACAATAGCCTCGGGTCGACCAAAGCCTTACGAGTGGATTTGAGAGACAGAAACTAAAACAAGCACGTCGTATATATGTATGTGTATGAGTGTGTGGGTTTGTGTGTGTGTGTGTGTATCTGCCCCCTCCACTGCTTGACAACCGGTGGTAGTGTGCTTACATCCCCCGTAACTTAATAACTCAGAAAAGAGGTTGATACATTCGACCAAAATTTCTTCAAGGCGGTGCCCCAGCATGGCCGCAGTCTGATGAATGAAACAAGTAACATAAAAGACAGAAGATGAATGACAAATTTGCCTCGTGTAATTATATTTTAACGTAATAAAAAATTTTTGTTTGGGAAATTAGATTTTCATTTAACTATTTTGTCTCAGCACCACAATTTTGGATAAAAGTTAAATTATAACTATTGGATGCATGCCATATTTCTTAATATTACCTACATCGGCAAAGGTATACTTCCAAAGTTATGACCAAATGACAAGCATTATTCTGGCATAGACAGACAGACAGACAAATAGATAGATAGATAGATAGATAGATAGATAGATAGATAGATAGATAGAGACAGACACAGACACACATATAAATAGATAGACAGCCAGATAGGTAAAGAGACAGACAGACAGACATAATTGTGAATATTTACTGATACGTGTCGAAAAATATGTATCAAGGTATACATATACAGAGTGAATGGTGGGCGGGGGTTCAGTGATGAAGGCGGCGGCGGTTGTGGTAATCGGGGTGCGGCAGTGATGGTAGAGTTGGAGTTGTAGGTATTTGTTGTAACATACAATGAGTTAATAACAAGACAGGTAATCTTAAAAAGAATGTATTGTGATATCTAACCTTATATATATATAATATATATATATATATATATATATATATATATATATATATATATATATCACATTAAGTTACGTAGCATTGTTTATGCATGCCTGCATTTTCAATCTTGCATTTGTGTTTGTGTACCTGTTTGTGCGAGCATATATTTGCGTTCGTGTATAAATATACATATATATACACGAACGTAAATATATACAAACATACACACACCCACACACACACACATTTCTACGAATAGGCACAAAAAATAAACATACACATATTTACATAATGATATCTTTATGCGTGATGTACGTATGTGTATATATGTGTGTGTATGTGTCTGTGTGTGAATATATATGTGTGCATATATATAGATATATATATATATACAGAGAGAGAGAGAGAGAGAGAGAGAGAGAGAGGTATGCATGCATGTATGTATGTACGTATATACACACACATATGTAGGTTTCCCTATGTGTGTGTGTGTGTGTGTGCGTGTGTTGTTTTGTTGTTTTATAAGATTTCAGTGACATCAATGCAAATGGCGGTACCCCAGCATGGCCACAGCTCGTGAGCTGAAACTAGATAAAATAAAGTAATAAGCAGCGTAATACAAGACTATGTTTTATTCTTTTACCTTGTATTAGTAAATCACAAAAGGATCTAACCATGAAATATTGAAATACGAGGGAAAATTATGAGCATGGTCCAAAAGTAGGTTTACGGTTACCAAATAGGCATTTTGAAATTTCTTTTAAAACATTTCATTACATTTAGGTTTCTATCTTACAAACTAAAAATGGAGCAAAATTAATTAAATTAGCATAGAATAATGCTTTCATATTCTTTTATAATTAAGATCTAAATTGTTTATATATGAATGTGAAAGAGATAGTTGAATAACTGTAAACCTACTTTGGGCCACCATATATTAACAGATAATGCCTCCTTCAAAATATACAAATATATGTTTGTTTGTTCGTGTGTGTGTGTGTGTGAGAGAGAGAGAGAGAGCGAAAGAGAGAGAGAGAGAGATTCTGTGTGTGAAATAAACATCATAGATTCCTTGTCCCACCAAGAAATTGCAACAGCTATTTAAAGATCTTGCAAGTTGTTTGTTGTTTGTTCTTTCTCGAGCCATGCCTGGCTCATAAGGACCGGTTTTGCCGGTTTCTTGGCGTATAGGTTTCCCACCTGGACGGGACGCCGGTGAGCTGCAAGATGCAGGAGGAAAGAGTGAGAGAAAGTTGTGGCGAAAGAGTCAGCAGAAGTTTTGCCATTACCTTCTGCCGGAGCCGCGTAGAGCTTAGGTGTTTCGCTCATAAACACACACATCGTCCGGTCTGAGATTCGAACCCGCGAGTTCGCTGCTCTAACCACAAGGCCATGTGCCTCCACAAATATCTTTCAAGCTCTCATATTGATTGTGATTAGGCCCAAAGAAACGTCAGAATCCCTTCTGCATCTCTTGCCGATAACTTAGAACCACAAAATTTTCAAGCACCCCCCCCCCCAAGTCTGTACGCTTCGCCTCAGTGGACCAGCCAGGATTGAAATTAGCTTTCGCTTAATGAAAGGTTCCAAAAGCGGTCTTTTATTCAGCCACGACTACATAGAACTGGTTTCACGTGTGAGGGTTATGCAGGTGGTGGCTTTTGTTCGTGCTGGGTTTATAAAACGATCTTCTGCAGTAAAATCGATCTCGCTGGAAAACCGCAACAGCTGACTTCAGTATCGAATGAAACCGCATCCCATCGTTTCACAAGAATGTCATCAACCAAATCCTGATATGTTGCTTTGTTTTTATGTTGCTCAAATGGCAAGTCCGTTCTCCCATGCATGCGTGAGTAAATACGTGTGCGTACACAATGTATGCATATATATAACTTATATACATCTATGTGTGAGTGTGTGTGTGTATGTATGTGTCTATGTGTGTTTATTACTAAACGTTTCAACTACATAATTTTATCGCGCTACTAATAGGTTTGAGTGTGGAGGCGCAATGGCCCAGTAGTTAGGGCAGCGGACTCGCGGTCATAGGATCGCGGTTTCGATTCCCAGACCGGGCGTTGTGAGTGTTTATTGAGCGAAAACACCTAAAGTTCCACGAGGCTCCGGCAGGGGATGGTGGCGAACCCTGCTGTAGTCTTTCACCACAACTTTCTCTCACCCTTACTTCCTGTTTCTGTTGTGCCTGTAATTGAAAGGGCCAGCCTTGTCACACTGTATCACGCTGAATATCCTCGAGAACTATGTTAAGGGATACACGTGTCTGGGGAGTGCTCAGCCACTTGCGCGTTAATTTCACGAGCAGGCTGTTCCGATCATCGGATCAACTGGAACCCTCGTCGTCGTAAGCGACTGAGTGCCAATAAATAGTTTCCAGTACATGGGTACGTTCATCAGGCCTGATAAACGTACGCAGGTACGGGAAACTATTTATGGAAAAGACGGAATATAGCAAAAAGCATTTATTAGCACAACAATTGTTTCGGTCAATTGCACTGCGTGGCGTGGAGCGATGCAATAACATCAGATGTAACGCACAGTGCAAAAGAGCTTCTTCAGGTGGCATAATATGTTTATGAGTTCATAGATTTACATTCCGATTTCGTTTCATGGTAAATTGTGGTATTTAGAGATTCTAGCAGTTCGGATGCATAGCACAAATGCAGATCGGATGCATAGCACAAATGCAGATCGGATGCATAGCACAAATACATCCTGTAACCTAGCAGTTCGGCAAAAGAGACCAATAGAATAAGTACTAGGTTTACAAAGAATACGTTCTGGAAACGAGAGCGGTGCTCCAGCATGGCCGCAGTCAAATGGCTGAAGCAAGTAAAAGAATAAAAGAATATGGTAAGCTGTCTTTTAATCCCGTGGTATTTCTCATGGAAACTTTTGTAGCGAAATACTTATACAAAAGAAGACAACTTTTGGTTGCGAGCACAATTTAAAATTGCATCCAAAAGCTTTGATTTCTTGCTTAAATTCATTAAAATCATGTTATATGCCTGCTTCAATACCGGACATCCGTATAAGAATAATTAACAGTTCCTAATTAATGAAGTCTTCTGGTAAAACGACTAGCTCGCTACATTTTTTTTTTTCATCAAAGAATGAAGAAATAATAATAGATAGCGATAAAGAGAAAGTGGAAGAGGGAGGAAAAGAAAAACCAGAAATAGTAAAGTCTACAATGAAGAGGAAGAAAGAGTATTGTATAATAGCATAGTAATAAAAGTAGAAAAGAGGCAGTATCCGTATGCAAACGAAAGAGGGGGGGGAGGAGACGATGAAAACTCTGTGTGCGTGCATTGCTCAAGAGTAGACAATCGGGAACTATTTATTTTATATAAATTTCATACTGTCCTATCTTACTCTCCTTTCTTACTGGTAGCCATTTTATTTTCACACACACACACACACACACACACATACACACACACACCCATACAAACTATGAATATGTGAGAAAGAGAGAGAGAGAGACGGACAGACAGACATACAGAGACGGACAGACAGACGGACAGATAGACAGACAGATACAGACAGAGAGCGAGTGTATGTTATATGTCTCACTGATGTATAATAATATGTAAAAAAACTGTGAAAATAGTTCTTCACTAAAATATCCAGTGTGTATGTCTATCTATCTATCTATCTATCTATCTATCTATTGTCATCTCTCACAATGGACGGACGCTAGTCATATCGGCTCCACGTAAGTTGGCCACTTTTTTACATGTTAAAACTCCTTGTTGTCAAATATTTTGTTTTAATCGTTGTGCAATTCATTCACTAAAAAACCTGAGAATTATTCACGTAGAATTCCGCCCCTGTATGGGCGAAATTACAAAAAACTTTCAAAACTTTCGTGGGTTTTTTAGCCATTTTTCATTTTGAAAATGGCAACTAGAAACCACGTGGCTAGCCCGCCAGTCATGCAGAACGGTAGCAAAACACTATTGCTACCACTAGCTGCTAAACATCGCAGCGTGAACACCGCTGTCACCACCATCACCACCACCAACAACAACAACAACAAATCTAACGTCGCATTCACCATCGCCGCGACCAAAGACATTAACTTAGATTTCCCCTCACTCCCCACACCACTTGTTGATGATAAAGGGACAGAGAAAGGGATTTCAAAAATGAATACAAACGAAAACATGAATGCCAGCACCACCACCATCACCACCAACAACAACAACAACGAAATTGGCACAAAGCCGCCTACCAAAGACAACACCGCCAACACCAACACCACTACTACGACGTCAAATGCTACATCCAAGCCTTCTGCTGCTAATACCGCCAACACCAACACCACTACCATGACTTCAATTAACACTGCCACAATTAACACTTCTACTGCCAAATTCAAAACGAATTTTGCGGACGTAACAAAACAAAAAAGAACAATTGTAACATTCACCACACAAGAGATAAACCGCACAAAGGCAATCTTCTCCAAAGAAGGAGACAAATTGCACCTTCATATTCCACAACACATCGTGGAAACACACAAAAAAAAAAAAATAATTTATAAAAGTAATAAACAAAAAAACAAGAAGAACAGAAAATGCAACGCAGGAAAAAATCGATAAATGCCTTCGTCCTGCATGGGACTCAAAGGAATATATCAGTTGGGGAAACAATTTTGTACAGTCCAAGTACGTTTCCTCAACGAAAGTTTAGCAAACGTTTTTCCACATTGGAGCTGCATTCGGACGACTTGGTAATGATACCAGTCTATTTAAACAAAGGGTCACGAAAGTCCAAATAAAAAAACAAACCATTTGATGTCGACGAAACACAATGTTGGTCTCGGCCATCTGCTTTGAAATGTCAGAGACAAACATCCTGGAAATCGCGGTTCTAGGAGAGAAAGACTATGTGGGCAAATCATCGAATTCCTGCTTCAATTGGATGAAGCAGCAAGAGAGAAGATACCACCGCTATAGAACTGCCAGGAGGCTACAAACTCTATATAGTGGTAGAGGGCAGGCGACCACGCTGCTATTTGTGTGGAAGCGAAACACACTTGAAAAGACGTGCCCAACCACTGCCACACCAGAGCAACAACACAACCACTACCCACAACCAAAGCACTCCGGAAAAAAAGCTCTACTACCCACACCACCATCAACACAGAAGACGACAAGAGAAGCACACCGCTAATCCGTCATCAACCAAAAACCACTCGACACCTGAAAAAATACCAACACCACCATCAACAGCAAAACCCAAGGAACAGAAAAACAAAGAAAACACACCAACAAACTGATCCCCATCCCTTACCGCACTCAAAACACACAAACACTCAACAACCAACAACAACGAAAACAAACAACACAACCACTTACACAGATATACATAGAAGCCCACAACATACCCTACCCCCTTCTGATTCCTCAGAAAATTCGTCGGAAGACGAAACCGTGAGGAATGGCAAATAAGCTACAAAAAGAAGGAAATAAAGAGCAGAAACACAACCAAACCAAATGCAAACACGAACAAAGCAGGGGGAAATACATCTCCCGAAGACATTTCAAAACCCAACGCAAACAACAGCCACACCAACACCACAAAAACATATACAGCAAACATGCTCACAGCCATAGACACAAAAACACAAATGATGGAATACATCCAATCAAAAACAAACATAACAGAAGATGACATAAAACAAACAATCACCCATACACAACACCACCAGACCACATCAAATAGTACACATCTCCAAAAGTCTGCACCACACACTCAAAGGCATTTTCCCAGTGCGGTTGGTAAATGCCAAAAATATCTCACAAAGAAACTGTACTGGGATCTTCTCGAGGACAAACCAAGGAGGAGAGAAAGCAAAAACTTTCGAGCAGTAAGTACCCTCTGTATTCTATTCATTAGAACTCTGATCAAGATTGGTTGTGTAAATGCGCGTGGCTTGGGGTCCCCTTGGAAACAAGGGTACCTCTTAAATGACATAAGTCACATAAGTTAGAAATCATAGCCATAAGCGAGACCAGATCCACAATCCGCGGGCCCTAAAGACCATGTTTGGGGACAGTTCAACATTTATTTTTCCCCCTGTCTGCCGAGAATGGGCGGTAGTGGCACCGCGGTACTTTTTCACAAGAGTCTGGATCTCAATGTAAGGCAATATTCGTAGACCCGGGGTAGACTGGTCGTCCTGGATGTCGACGGCAGCAATGGGTGCGCTTTTCGACTCGTATCAGTTTACGCACCGCCCTTAACAGGTCGGGCGGATTTCTTTCAACGTCTAGAAGTTTTCTTGGAACGTCTCGTCCTTTACTCTTAGTGGGGGATTGGAATGCTACCTTGGACACGCATGTAGACTACGTGGGTAGAGATAGGAATAGACGGGGATGCAAATGCCTCAGAGACCTGCTCAGACGCTTTCAACTGTCTGACAGGTTCCGACTAGACCACCCGAATGCGCCAACGTGGACATGGAGCAACCGCATCGGGTCGTCGAGATCGTATCTAGATAGGATACTGTGTAGGACAGTAGATAGTGATAGCATAGGATGTCCACAATTCCACATAGTCAGCTACACGGATCACAAACTTGTGACATGTACGCTAGACTTAGGTAAGACACTTAGGCAGGGTCCCGGATACTGGAAACTAAACGCGTCCTTCCCATCGAGACAAGTTTTCAGAGACCGGATTAGCACACTAGTAAAGAGGGCTTTGACGGGAGCCATCATCAACAACAAATGGTGGTTTGCCCTCAAGAGAGCAGTAAAAGCAGAAGCGATTAGGTACAGCAAAGCACTAGCCATAGATAGAAATAGAGTAGAGGGTGAGCTAGTTAAGAAGCTAGAAGAGGCAATTAGAAGCGGCATCGCATCCGACGTTTTGGCGGCGAGGTTGGCCCTCGACCAACACTTCAACGCCAAACACGAGGATGTGCTGTCAGAGCTAGGATGCGTGCTCTAAGGAACGAAGGTGTTGGAGCCGCGAGAGAGGCCCGGGTGGCAGAGGCGCAACAGGGCAACAAGCCACCATTCGGTCACTGGTAGATGAACAGGGGCGCGAAATTGCTCGAGCCAAGTAAAATGTGTGAGGCCTTCAGCAGCATTTTGCCCGACTGTTCGGAACGAGTGGAGGGCAAGAACGTAGGGTGGACTTCAGTGCCTACCTACATAGCCTACCACGACTCTCGACAAGAAAGGCAGGGTGCTGCGAAGGTGCCATCACGGCGGCGGAAGTGCGGGAGGAAGCGATGGCAGAATGCTCGAGGGACAAATCACCGGGTTTGGATGGTCTACCCTACGAGCTTTACAATTGTATGCCAGACTTGTTTGGAGATCTCTTGGCGGCGGTTGTACTGCAACTGGCAGCAAAACGGAGCATTCCTGGTTTTGTGAGCCGAGGAGCCGTAACACTGCTGAAGAAAGATCTAAACAAGGGAAATGTAATAGATAACTTTAGGCCCATCACTCTGCTTAATGCAGACTTGAAAATTTTGGCCAAGGTGCTAGCCAAGAGGTTGGCGCTTGTCATCGAGAAACTGGTCGACAAGGCGCAAACATGCGCCGTGCCAGGCCGGACCATCCATGACAACCTCCATCTAATGCGCTTACATCATAGACAGGGTAGTTAACGAACCTGGCATGGCTGGGGCCCTGATCAACTTGGATCAATCGAAAGCCTTTGATAGGGTAGACCATCGATACTTGGAGGCAGTCCTGAGAGCGGCTGGTTCGGTCCCGTCTTCCGCGGCTGGATAGCTGCCTTGTACAGAGGCATCCGTTCGGTAATTCGCGTAAATGGACATCTATCGAGACCTTTCGACATGCACGTTCGGTCCGTCAGGGATGCCCCCTCTCGGCGCTTCTATACGTATTGACTCTTGAGCACTACTGCGGAAGCTGGCAACTCTAAGGGGCATCGCGAGAATTGGGATGCGGGACGAGCGTGTCTGCATACGCGGACGACGTCACCGTCATAGTGTCTAGCCACGAGCACATCGAGCTGGTCGGCGAGACACTGAAAACTACGAAGCGGTGACAGGAGCGAAAAAACCGGGAAAAGTCAGTGGGCTTGCGACTAGGCACCTGGAGAAGCAAACCCATGCCGTCCACCAGCGCCTCCGTCGTGGGACGCTGGACCGACGGCCCGGTTGAGTTGCTCGGGGTCTGGTTTGGTCGGACCTCCAAGTAGAGAAGAAATGGAACGAGATAACGAGTAGGGTGGTCACTCTCGCCCGGCAATGGGCCGAGAGGAAACTGTCCCTAAAAGGTCGAGCGGATGGTGGCGAACACGTACATCGCGTCCGTCATCTACTACCGCCTGACCGTCGTACCTTGTCCCGACCCTACCATCACCAAACTACAACGCATCCTCTTTCGCTTCTTGTGGAAAGGATGCGTCCCGATGGTCAGGCGATCCATTTGCTGTCAACACCCGTTAAAAGGAGGGCTGGGCATGCCGTGGTTGATGATGCGCAGACACGCGCTGAGACTGCGACATCTCTGGCTCTATGTAGACGACGGTGAACAGGTGTGGTCGCCGTTTGTGAGGCACGCTTTCCCGCAGCTCGTCTCCATGACCGAACTGCAGTCGTGGATCAAAAAGAGGCCGAGGAAGGGCGAATGGCACCGCGAGTGTCGCGTTGCTCTCAAGCAACTCTGCCGTCCTGGGTCGACCTTAAGTGACTTCAACACAACCAAAGCATTCTATAGGGGTTTAGTGGAGGGGAGGTACGACGACGAGCTCGGGGCGAACCTGGACGTCGACGAGGAGTACCTGACCCGCCTGTTCGGGACGACTTTCGGGCCAGGGCCCATGGACAACTTCCAGAGATCCCTGGCCTGGCAGTGCTACCGAGAAGCGCTACCCGTTCGGGATAAGCTCTACAGACACGGCTCGAGAAACACGGGGCCGACCTGCCCGAGATGCGGTCAGAGCGACGAAACCGTTCTGCACGCACTCGTTCAGTGTCCAACAATTTCCGACCTGTGGGCTTATGTCGAACACTGCTGTCACGTGTGGGACGAGTCGGTTTATCAGCTGAGTCTATCGTCAATATTGTCACGCCTCCTTCCTTCAAACGGGAAGGAAGAGCTATATTTCATCATCCTTGTGGCTATGGCGAAAAGAATGTATCTGGTGGTGACGCGTCTGAAAGGATTGGAGACAAACACTTTCCTCTCTGGTCAATCTCTCATCAACTTCTTCAAGTACCACTTGAAAAGGAAAGTGAGAGTAGAGAGGCAAGTTTTGTCTAGCGAATGTTTTAAAAAAGATGGGTGAATGTAGCAAGAATGGCACGTATGAATGACGAAGCCACCTTGAGCATAGTCCTATGAACCCAGAAATCGAAAACAGAGAGTTGCTTATTGCAAAAAAAAAAAAAAAAAAGAAATATAAAATGTGACTTCATTGACCGAGTTACCGTGGTCTTTTCCGTAGGCTTTTCTTCCACGGGTAAACCTCACCTGTCCTCCCCTTTACACTTCCTATTGACATTTCTGTGATAACGATCCCTATTGATCAATTTTTTTTTTTTTTTTTTTCCTCTCCACCTTTTTTTTTTCTTTTAACCCCCTTTTTTTTGTCCTCTTTCTCTCCTTTTACGATCCCTTTTGATCGAAACTCCCCCTTCCTTTTTTTCTTTTTTTTTTTTTTTAAACCTTCAAAAGAAAAGCTCTACCTTGTAATTTGTTCTATCTGTGTGCAGCCCTGTGTGGCTAATAAAGAAAAATATCTATCTATCTATCTATCTATCTATTATTCTATTTTTATTTTTATTATTTTTTATTTTATTTATTATTTTTTGTTCTTTTCTTCCCTTTTACGAAAACCTACGCTACCCCTTTTTTTTGTTTCTTTTGTTTTTGTTGTTTTTTTCCCCAAAAGAAAAAAAAAGCTCTACCTTGTAACTTGTCCCATCTGTGTGCAGCCCTGTGTGGCCAATAAAGAAACTTATCTATCTATCTATCTATCTATCTATCTATCTATCTATCTATCTATCTATCTATCTATCTATCTCTATCTCTCTCTCTCTCTCTCTCTCTGTATATATATATTAATATAATATATATATTATATATATTATATATATATATAGCAAGTAGGCCTTTGTTTTTGTTCTGCCGATTTGCAGAAACATTATTATATCAATCTCGCCATAAGATATGGAGTGAATGCATAATTGGTGCATTGGCCATCCATCGATGCTATTGTCCATCCGATGCGATATAAAGTTATGAAGTAAAATAAATACATTAGAGGAGTGAGAAGTGTACACGGATGGATACATCTTTTGTTAACCCACTGTGATGAATAATTCCCTGAAATCTTTCACAATGCGCATGAGTGTATGTGTGTATGTCTATCTATCTATCTATCTATCTATCTATCTATCTATCTATCTATCTATCTATCTATCTACCTATCTATCTATCTATCTATCTATCTATCTATATATATATTATATATATATATATATATATATACATACATAACAAGTTAATCACTAGGGTGTTTCGTAAATCCCCTGTCGCTCAACAGAATTCTAGATGTCCAGTTTCGGTTGCATAAATAAGTGTATTTTAACTATATTTCTGCTGCTAAATATAGATGAGCTGCATTTGAAAGATAGACGATTCAATCATCACGTTAACGTGTTAAATGGGACATTGTAACTTGATTAATGTTGAGCATTCTAATATGAAACAAAACTGAATGAAATAAAATAGAATTAATGGCGGATTTTTTTCCGAGAGAAGCAAAAGAAGATCGTGTCAAATGAGAGCAGTGAAGACAACATTAATTATTGAACTAAGCTGGTTAATTAATTGTACGTCTTACCGTCAGAATTTTCTTTTCACTAATTTATGTTTGGTTTTTCTCTCTCTTTTAAATCTTTTCCCTAATGTAATGTACGTCCATTCAGCTTAATTAGTCGAGCTGACGAAATAGGATTAAACTTAATTAGGCATAAGACAGAATTTAAATAAGAACAAATAACAAATCGAAATGGAACGAAAATCTTGAGGGAAATTACTTGATTTCAAAATCAGGACGTTTCTGCCTATAAACAAATATATGAGTTTAAAGAGAAGTGGGGGCAATGATATATAAGGGTTAATTAGAAGACAGCTGACGAGGCTGAAAGCAAGGAGGCGAATGGCATTTGATGAGTCTTTAATCTGTAATATTTATCTGAACAGAGGTAATATATCACAAATTGCTGTCCTGAGATCTGGACGTAGATTTTCTTTCTTTTTCTTACTAGTTTCTTTCTTTCTTTCTTTCTTTTAACACACGCTTCACAAATTGTATAACGGTAAAATCATAGATTTAATACCTCATCAACGTTGCTATGGAGTCTTCTGTTTTATTGTAAATCGAAGACTAGGATCAGTTTCTTCGAGGACATGACCTCACTAAAGGAGTGAATGTAAAGCATTTTTTTTTGTACATATAACTTCACCTCCTTCAAATTTGCTGAGATACAAATGACCATTAGAACATGATTGAATGAAAACGCTGCTGTTTCCAAATTTAATAAACATCTTTTCAAGGTATGTTATCTGGTCTGAAGAAAATCTATACAATAAAAAAAAAAGAAGAAAAAAAAAAAACTTTCGGTTGAATATGTTGTTAGATGTCTCATTCAAAAACAATACCTTTGTCTGCAAAGAAAGAAACGTGACAAACAGATTAGTTGTTTACAATCTTATCTTTTCATCTACTGACCTGAAGTGTGTTCATACACAGATACACTTTACAAAGCGCATACACAATACCGTAGCATATACATATATATGTAGGTATATGCTGATATATATATATATATATATATATATATATAATGAAACACACAAACACACACATATATATTAATATATATATATATATATATATATACATATTATAAAGGAAGTATGTAAATTTGTATTGGAAATCTTAAAATTTTATCCACATTTTTGCACATGCACTGCACAAACATTTTGTCTTTATTTCTTCTTTGTGTCTGAATGTGTATGTGTTTGCATGTGTGTGTATATATATATATATATATATATGTAGTAAAACAAAAAAGGAGATCTTATTTATATATTTAGCTACATCATCTTACGTGTATTTCATTAACAATGAATATATATCAGCTACATATGGAAACTCTTGATATTATATGTATGTATGTCTATATAAATTATGGTGCGATTTAGATATAAGTCTCTCTGCGTGTGTGTGTGTGTGTATATATATGTGTATGTGTGTATATATATATATATATACACACACACACATACGCATATATATATGTATATAAGCGAACCATCCGAACGTGGCCGTTGCCATATATATGTGTATGTATATGTATACAGATATGCATGCATACATACAAATTTATAAATATAGATATATATTTAAATTTGTGTATGTGTATATGTATACATATGTGCATGCATCATTTAGACTGAACAATTTTTATCTTAGCTTAATACACACACACACAAACACACACACACGTGTGTACATGTTGTGTATACATATATATATATATAACACTGTCCATAGAGTCATGCACTCAGAACTTCCACTTCAGCCATTGTGTTCCGCTCCTGAGCAAAGCATCTCACTTTATTTGCTCCAGATTTGCCTGCCTGACACACATGCACACACGAACATACTTCGGTCAGGTTGGTAGCCATATATATTGTCCAGCTATAAAACCAGTTGTTTCTTAACAAAACGAACATCACAGAAAACAGAAATAGAATGAATATATGTATCTATTATGAATGTATGATGGTAACATTTCATTACACTAACAGACTAACACAAGGACAAAACAAAATAAAAATAAATAATCAAAAAAGATTATTAACATCCTTATAAAAGATTTTCTAACTTTAAAAAAAATTAATTTAAACCAGAAATTTCCTTTATACATAAAAACTGCATTAAACAATTTTCACAAAGACTTCTATATATATCACATATATATGTATATGAGTAATATTCGTAGCCACTTCAACATGGCTGTCCGTTTGAACGGATTTACAGCGACTTTTTAACCCCCAGAGGTAATTTCCTCTAGCTGGTTAACTGGTTAACGATGCACCGCTGCATCCGAGATATTACCATCAGGGGAGCGAACCTCTACGACTCTAGCGACGAGGTGTCCAGTACTGAAGAGAGGCAGAAATAGCCCGAAACCAGGTTGGTCTGCTGGTCCAGTCGGTAGAAGTTAGTAGCGGTTCGCTCCCCTGGTCGCAATATCTCGGATGCAGCTGCGCATTAACCAGCTAGATGTGATCGATCTCCTCTCGAAGTTAAAAAATCGCAATAAAGTCCGTTCAAACGGACAGCCATTTTGAAGTGGCTACGAACATCACTTGTTACTACAACTACAGCGTTGATCTTCTTAGAGTGATTTTAGAACTAGCATTTTTGCTTTTGTGTGTGTGTGTGTGTGTGTATTTAATCTCTTCCGAAATAATCCCCTTCTGTATCCAGCGTCGTCTCTATTGATGGAAGCATTTCTGTAATTACTTTTTGGATAGTAAGCAACTGCCTCTTGAATCTTCTCGACGTCTTGAAATTTTGTTCCTTCCAAGTGGGATTTGATTTCTGCCTATAAGCATAGACTCACGTTTCGCCACCTGTTATGAACGTTTTCAACAAGTTTTTGCCTTCCACGACACAATCAAGTAGATCCTACGCTGATGAAACCTTATCTTCTTTTTGAGACGACCACACCTCTACAAACTTTACTCCCAAGCACTGAGATGAACAATGGAAGTGTGCATGCGATATAGAGTTCAAGGTCAATTTATGCCAAGTAGCTTCATTCTGCGTTCTTTAGCTCTGTTACCATAGCAACAGTTCCGATACTCTTTGATTTGACCTCGTAAATATACATTACATATATATACATACAATCATATGAGTGAGTGTTTATGTGTGTGTGTGTGTGTGTGTGTGTGTGTATGTGTGTGAGTGTGTGTGTGTATGTGTGCTGCGTGTCAGTTGGTATAACATTTATATACAGAGAGAGAGAGAGAAAGTGATAGATAGATAGATAGATAGATAGATAGATACGTAAACGTGACCACCGTGACCGACCAGGCTATCAAATGTTGCTTCATATCGCTGGTCACAATGCGCTTCGCATTGTTTTAGCCTTCAAATGACGCCACCCCGCTGGCTAAGCGAGCAGGCCAACAGAAGAAAGAGTGAGAGAAAGTTGTGGCGAAAGAGTACAGAGAGATCGCCCCCCACCCCCTGCGCGGAGCTTTAGGTGTTTTCGTTCAATAAACGCTCACAACGCCCGGTGTGGGAACTGAAATCGCGATCCTACGACTGCGACTCCGCTGCCCTAACCACTGGGTCATTGCGCCTCCACAGATACGTAACAGTTATAGTAAATGAAATAGCATTTATCAATAAATAAGCTATATTTGGGCCAGATTGTAAGGCTTTTTTTTTATCTAGGAAGTTGACTTTGCCTTTCATTCCTCTGGAGTCAGTAAAATAAAATATGAGTCAATAAAATAGAGTACTAGGTTAGATGCTATCGTCAAAATCTCAGCCTTCAAAATTACTGGCCTAATTTAAGAATCATTATGTGTATCTTTGTCGTGCAATGCAAAAATAACCAATTTGTACTAGCTGTGTGCTTGGTGAGCGCTGATATAGAACTAAACAGTTATCTTCTCGCATTAATAGTAACGAGTTCATTTCTGTGCAACGTTAAACGTTTGCCAGCATCGTTGCCAACATTATCCTCGTACACCATTTAAATCTTTTCTTATTTCTATCTCTACACCCATCTATATACCCGTATTTTATTCGTTACTCTATCCCTAAACATTTCTATGAAGTAATGAGTATGAAGTTTCTCACAGAGCGTTTCTTAGCCTGAAGCAAATATTAATAAATTCAAAAGAATTTCCTTGGAATTCATTTTGTATTTTAATTGTATGGCTTGGAGAATGAAATATTTGACAGCCTTGCAATAGATGTGACAGCGTTTGTCCACAAATGAAAGAAAATAAAATTAGATAAATGGCTGAAAAAGCAAGTGAGGGGAAAGAAGGTAGTAGGGATGACGTCATATGCTGGGTTTTTACGAGTATATAATGCTAGCTATTTGGTTGTTTCCTAGCAAATACCACCTATTTGTGAAATGTCCTTGCCACAATTACTATCGACTTTTCTATTCTTCCTACATTTTGTTTCCGCAGAACAGTAGAAAAATGAGAGCAATTAAGATAAAAATAAATATAAAATATAAAAATAAATATAGAAAGAATGAAACAAATGGGTGAAAGGACGTCTGTGGATTAAAATATTAGCGAAAGGTCTGACACACAGATGTTCCAATAAGTTGTTGTTGCTGTTAATATGACTCGGGCGTAATGAAAATTGTATATAACGGACAATTATGGCCGATTTTGACAACGATTGCTGCTGAAGACTGAAGGAGGAGACGACCAATAATTTGTTATATAATGTTTATAAATCAGACAATAATAACTATTTTCTATACTGATTTCTCTTCATTTTGACAGATGTGACAAACGCAGTAAAAGAGCAGCCGGCCAGGCTGTTCCGCAGTATCGCATTTGGCTGTAGCAACTTCGCCAAAAATGCCACAAAACCATCTTTAAACGAACAAACATAATAAAAACGACAGAATGAACAAAAGCTATAAAAGAAATCCGTGATGACCATACAACATTAAACTATTTTTTTATGGCGATACCGGAATATTTTACTATTTGTTTACTTTCCCAATACCGCTTTCTTTTTTCTTGTTTTATACTTCTGTTAATGGCCATAGAGTTTGTGTCTGCTCGGTGTATGCGGGAGGTTTCAAAGAGATGTTGGTCAATACAAAAGGCCAGGCAAAAATCTTTAGGCTATCAACTAAAGTGGAAGCAAAATGACAGTTTTAAATTCATAGTTGTCGGTCGATTTCTCTTCAAATTTATGACTTGTGAATAATGTTGCAAGCTTTGGCTATTTTAACATCATACACCACAGACTGCCGTCTTTTGTGATTTACGTATGATTCTGGTGAAATTACTGGTCTTCTACTATATATCTTCCTTCATTACTATACAACATCTAATACGGCTGTCGTTCGAGTGTGCCGTTTGTTGTGATACTTTATATCCATGAGGAGTGATCTCTGTTTTCTCAGAGAATAATCTTAACAAAATAGAGTGGCTTCTGCCTCAAAATAGATTGTTGTAACTCACACAGAAAATATATAGTCGAGCTGTGTTCGAACTATACACACATTCATAACAAAGGGCATACTTTATTAAAGAGACCATAGTCTACATGTCGGATGATATTCAGTAGAATTAAAGAAACAGCAAAGTAAACACAACAATGTGGGTAGAAAACACAATTACAGCGGACATGGTAGGAGCGGATATGATAAAAGTAGTATAATAATACCGGAAGCGATATCATCATAACTAATAACAAATATTCAACAAAGAATCATTAGGTAAGGTTATAAACTACCCAGGAAAACATATTGCACTTAAGAGTTAGTTGAAAGAACGAGATGCACAGTGCATATTGTGCACCGCTTCCTTTCCTGTTGAGAGGGATATAGTCAATGCTCAAACTGAATATTCGAAGATTAATGCTTGAAGAAAAAAATCATATGTGAGGAGGCTGGAAATTGGAAATCCACTAAAGATACCGGAGAAACGGTTGAGTGTGTTAAAATTAGTAATAATTCATGGGAAATGCATTCACTACGCAAGCATTACTGTTTTTTCGGAGGAAGTAAAAATGTATTTCTAAAGAGGATCAAAACGTAGATGGCAAGTTTTAGGATAAAAAACGTGCGTACATTAAGGCATCTATGATTGCACACAGGCACACAATTATATGCGTATATATATATATATATATATATATATATATATATATAATATACATATATATGTGTATGTACATAAACAACTATATATATATATACATACATATACACACATATATATACATATATTTACTTATATTTATGTATGCATGTATGAATGTATATATGCCTTTATATATATATATATGTACATATGCCTTTATATGTATATAAACACACAAAACTTTTCAGGTTGCGACGTAAGTTACTAGTTCAGGAGATAAAACTGAAAGGAGAATTCACGAATTACCTCATCCATCTCTCTAACAACATATTTTTTTTTAGAACGGAATTTTTGACATCCGACTTTATGCTCGATGAACAAGGCAATTGGTTACAAGGTGTAGATTCTAAAAATAATATGCCGTAATGTGCAATTTTATATCCTTAAGTCTAAGAGACTACCTTTAAAGTGTCTAGTATAGAAAATACATCATTTATGTCATTCTCTAAATATAAACATAAGCATGAGGGCATAAATATTTTGGGGGTACAGTACAAAGTGCCAATGTAAGGTACTGGTTTAGCGGAACTGTTAGAGTGAGGGACAAGACATTTTGAGTTAACTGCTCTGGTTCATTGCGTTCTCAGAGCAAAACCTACGTTGACAGAGGTGCTAAACTGAGTCACCCTAAGTCGGAGCCTAATAGAAAATATCGGTAGCGTGGAAAACGGAGGCTTGCCTGCTAGAATAACTGCCAGTCTTTCTCATAAATTCTTTTCCACGCCTACGCAAGTGTACATTCGTGTTCGAGTCATCAAAATTGAAATCAATGTCCCTTTAATGTGCAACTGCGACAGCTGTGAAGTATAATGCGATTACATAGAAAAGTCACTGATGTATCGAAAGTTACTTTTTACATTGCAATTGAGCTATATATACAGGATTATTCAAAAAGAAAGAGCAGATTTCAAATTTATTTTTAAAACAAACGGTAAGAGACACAAATACATTCTACCTATTTCTTGATAGAGGAAGGTTTAAAGTTTATAGCTGAACATGATCAATTGGATTAAGCCTTAAATAAAATAACATTTTAATTTTGTTTTAATGTTTCATTTTCTTTATT
>NW_021835145.1:0-5000 GCF_006345805.1 Octopus sinensis | reverse complement strand
ATATGTTGATCTGTAGGCACTGCCATGTCGATTAGTTGGCACTCTTGTTTTTCCCTCCTAAAGGTTACTATATCCGGCTTTCGGTGCTCTAACACCTTGTCTGGAAGTCAATGTTCCAGAAGATCTCTACCTTCCCCTTTTCGTCCATTACCTTTTTTGATGTATGTGGTACCAAGCACCCGTTACTCCGTAACCATACTTCCGGTATAGTAGCCAGTGAAGGTTTTGGGCTACTTTGTCGTGTCAACGCTTGTATTCTTTCTGCGCAACACATTCACGAGCACTAAGAATGTGAATCATGTACTCGGCCCACTTCGCACACATTCTGCAGATGTTCGTTGCACTTGTGTACTGAGGCGGTGAAGAGAGAAAAACGTTAGCACGTCGGACAAAACGCTTAACGGTACTTCTTCCGACTCTTATCGTTCTTAGTTCAAATTCCGCATTTCATGTTTCACTGGGCTAGATTTCCTTGGTTTAGCAGCATTGGATTATTTCGAATTCTACTATTTGTTTAACACTGTAGCGATCTTGTCCAATGCGTGGAGAGCAATTGCCTTTCACTGAACCGGCATGGTCTCTTCTCATTCTGAATGATCTCAGAATCGTCCCCACCCGTTCCACTCGTCCACATATTGTTACTAACTTTATAACAAAATTAAATAATGTATCACTTCTTAAATAACTCCACTCCACCTCATGTCAGATCACACACTGACTGCGATTCTGAAATTTCAATAGTTTCTGATCCTGTACATCCTGAGCGCGATGTTTGGGAGTTGATAGCGAAGTACATAATTTTTTCAGCATTAAGTTGCATGTAGTTCTTCTCAGCCTAGGTCTATATTGCATTTAGGTCTTTCTGTAACTTCGTGACATCGTAGGGGTTCTTCGTTGCTTGTATTGTCAGTAGTGCTAAAGACAGTGGTTGCCTATATGAATAATGCTTCGTCAGAAGTTATTAAAACAGTGAATAACGAAATTGTGTAGTAGCTAACATATTAAAAAGAACCAACTTTTGTGGACTGTGGAACGGTGAAATGGGAAAATTATTTATGCATTTTTGTGATTAGATGTCCTGTAGACCAGTGAACATTTGTTAGGGAAAAATATGCAAGAATTTATCTATTATTAGGTAGGAAGATACGTATGTATATATGTAGGTATGTACAAAGGTAGATAGGCATATATATGGCTAGATAGATAAATTCATTTATATATGTATGCTTGTGTGTATATGTGAGTGTGTCTGCGCGCGTGCGTTAGTGAAGGCACATGGCTCAGTGATTACAGCATCGGACTTACGATGGTGAGGTTGTGAGTTCGATTCCACCAACAAAAGGTGCAATGCCATGATCATTCATGACCGAATGGGGTTATATATATATATATATATATATTATATATATATATATAACCAAGGAGGACTGTATTTCCATGCAGGAAAGAATATAGGCAAATTTGATGTTGAAAATGCACCTAAATTTGAAAAATTTGAAATTGCTTAAAAATAAATTCATTTACATATATACCAAACTAGTTTCATAATTCTAAATTTTTACCATTCATAAACAAAAAATATTTCTGAAACAAGTTTGGAATATGTGTAAATGAAATTATTTTAAACAATTACAAGTTTTTCAAATTTAGGTGCATTTTCAACAACACATTTGCCTATATATATATATATATATATATATATATATATATATATATATATATTATATATATATACAGAGAGAGAGAGAGACAAACAGACAGACAAGCAGAGACAGACAGACAGACAGAGTGTAAGTGCACTCACACACATACAGATATATAGAGAGAATGAGAGAGGAGAGAGAGAGCATTTGATGGAAGAGGTAGATAGGAACAGTGTGGAGTGGCCTGAAGATAACACCAATAACATTTGGACATGCAAACAAATACCTTTATATACATATTATCACGAACGCCCTGGGAGATGCAACCTTACGCAAATATACACCCTTACACATACACAAACACATTGTTATACTGTACTGACATATATCGCCAAGCAGTGATAGAAATACATGCGTCCATACATTTTGAATTCCGAAACGCAAAGACACGCTCATATCTGAAGAGCGCCTGTAAAAGTACACCCCTCTTCTTACACGCACACACACACACACACACACACACGCACACACACACACACACGCACACACACACACAGACACACACACACAAACGCGCACACACACACACACACACAACACACACACACACACACACAGACACACACACACACAGACACACACAGACACACACAGACACACACAGACACACACACACACACACACACGGACACACACACACAGACACACACACACAACAAACAGGCACATTGTTATATAAAGCTAACACAACTGTGTGTGTACACAATTCACACATTTATTAACATATATCTAAATATATATTATATATATATATATGTGTGTGGTGTGTGTGTGTGTGTTGTGTATGTGTGTATATATACATATATACATACAGGTTCATATATATATTAGATATATACATATATACGCACAGATATATGCACATACGTAGACACATATAGGTACATACATATATATATACAGATGTACATTAAGATACATATGTATCTATGAATATATATATATGTATGTGTAAATATATACTTATTTGCATGCAATCATACACACACATATGTATGTGTGCGTGCGTGTGTGGTGTGTGTGTACGTACATTCTTGCTTAACTTCGTTTACAGTACAAATGTAATCACACACACACGCACGCACACACGCACTCAAACACGACATATTTACGCCCACACGTGTTTAGCATCACTAGCCTCAAAAAAATACACACATAATATACACGTGTACGAAGACGCACAACGAAGAAACAGACATGTTCAGAAGTCAGATCTTGTTAAAACACAAATAACTGCCTTGTACAATATATGTCATATAGAATATCAGTGGATGAGAGTGAGCATAGCTGATGGATGGACTGGAGATCTTTTATTAAACAAACATGTATTAAAATAGACAGTGTACGGAAGCATAAATGATAGAAACTATTATAAGTAATAATTCAAGACAGAAACTTAAAAACAAAAAAAAAATAAATAAAGGAGTCAAATGAGATAACAAGAGACAAGTCTATTTTGCTTGCTTGGCCACTCCTGTCGACTTTTGTCAGAGGACCCATTCTTCATTTTCTGTCTCATAACCGAAGTTTATGATGTCTACCATCTCTTTTATATTAAAATCTAAGTCTTTAATTTATGATTGTAAAGATTGGCAAAAATTGTGTTACGTACATTCACGCTCATAGTCACAAACGCACAAGGAAACAGACTCACACACACACACACACACACACACACACACACACACACACACACACACACACACACACACACACACCATACACACACACACACACACTCGAGCGCGAGCGCGCACACACACAAGCCCATTTTTTTCTTCTTTATTCTCTTACAAGCTACACTCGTTAGACTTCGCCCGTGCTGTGGTAACGCCTTTAGGACTTTTGTCGATCAAATTGACCCCAGTACTTTGTTTTAAATTTTGACTCATAACTTATGGGATTTTTTTCGTTTCTCTTTTCTAACAGAAGCACTAAATTAACCCTTTAGCCACCTTTAGATAACTCGGTAATATGCTATGCTTATTTATTCATGTTATTTTGAATGAATCATGCATTTTCTTGTAGTTTCAAGATACCGATGACATGCCAATTATGGCACTGTAAGATAGGTGTGATAGCCCGGATCTGGCCGGTTTCATCATACAGGTAAAATATTTGGGTAGGATATGGCTGGTTTTTTAAATGCTAAAGTCTTAAGGGGGTGCAAACTGATTAATAAAAGTTTTGCAAGCGGTTAAAGACACAGGCATAAAACGAAGCTCACATATTAGTACATAGGTGCATACATACACATTTATATACAGTTACGAACGTGTGTATATATATATATATATATATATATATATAATATATCTTGTGAGGGAGAGTGAAAGAAGAGGGATAGAAAGACAGACATACAGATAGATTTACAAATACAAAGATATCTTTATATATATATATGGTATATATATATAAATATATATATATTATATATATATATATAGAGAGAGAGAGAGAGAGAGAGAGAGAGAGAGAGAGAGATGCAGACAGACAGATAGATAGATGTGTGAGGGTGCGGCATAAATATACATACGTGTGTGTGTGTGTGTGTGTACACATACATTTATGTATGCATTCATGTATACACTTATATATATATATGTGCTAGTAGTATCGTTAGACCATCGGATAAAATGCCTAGCGTTATTCCCTTCAATGCATTACGTTCTGAGTCAAATACAACCGAAGTCAACTTGCCATTTCATCAATAAAAAATAACGTACCACTCAATTTCGCAAGTCAGTGTTACCGACTAAACAATTCCCCCTAAAACTGTTGGCCTTCTACCAAAATTTTAATCCCTTACTAATCATAATTAAACTCTGAGTGTAACAGTAAACTTTTTCTTTAAATTTTAATACTAGCTTTACATAATTTGCAAAAATCATCATTCGAAGAAAGAGTGACAAATCTAATCTATTTTAATTGATTAATCTTGTCGTTATTTGTTTATCTTCCATTTTTTCTTTTGTAAATTTATAAAGATAGTGAAGTTTTCAAATCTGAAGAACAAAAATTAAAATTTAGAAAAAATGAAATTACAGCTCGTCCCGGTAAAGTGTGAATAATAATAATGATATGATAATAATAATAATAATAATAATAATAATAATAATTAATAATAATGATAATAATAATATAATAATAATAATATATAATAATATAATAATGATATAATAATAATAATAATAATTAATAATAATAATAATAAATAATTAATAATAATACCAGAATGCGTAGAGAACAATAGAATTTCTTACTTAATCACTAATAAGCATTTCATACGCGTGAAAA
>NW_021835144.1:40000-42361 GCF_006345805.1 Octopus sinensis | reverse complement strand
ATCGCTAGTGATAACAATACTCAAAATATATAACAGACTGGAATTGTTAGCTCTTCTTTTTTTCTCTACATTGTATACTTTACAGACAATAGTCTTTTCTTTAATTTAATTTTTTATTATCCATCTGGACTATTCCATTTCTGCACGCTAATTTTATTTTTAATTTAATTCCCATTCATGTGAAACCACTTATTCAAGTTCAAATCATTGATGCAATTTTATACCAATTGCTATTTTTACTTATATTATACTTTAGTTTGATTTTAATTATTACTTACTACATATAATTCAATTGTTATTATTATTTTTATTGTTAAAGTGAAAGCATCTGACATAAAATAGAGAAATATTTTTGCTTCACTTTTAACACGTAATACTGAAATAGTGGAAAAGATATGATATTGCTATGGGCCCGCTCTAGGCAAGAAGTTGAACATTTCTTTTGCCCATGAAACTACATGGACTCTAAGTAAGGCATGTGTAAAATTTGAATGAAATTGGTTGTGTAGTTCTCAAGTTTTAGGGAATCGTAGTGGAGAAGATATGTTATTGCTGTGGGCCCGCTCTAGGCAAGAAGTTGAACATTTCTTTTGTCGATGACACTCCCCGGACCCTAAGTAAGGCATATGTAAAATTTGAATGAAATTGGTTGTGTAGTTCTCAAGTTTTAGGAAAACACACCACAGACAGACAGACAGACACACATTCTCAGTTTTATATATATAAAGATATATATATATATATATATATATATATATATATATATATATATATATATATATATAAATAGAGATACATACACTCATATATATATATATATATATTATTATATATATATATATATATATATATATATATTGGCCTGCTCGCTTAGCCAGCGGGATGGCGTCGTTCGAAGGCTAAAACAATGCGAACGCATTGTGACCAGCGATGTGTAGCAACATCTGATGGTCTGGTCGGTCACGTGACGTCACGTGATATATATATATTTGAACTACTGAACGAATGGTGATGAATCTAATCATTCTTGTTACTATGGTTGTTTATCACTTTGATAATCTTAACCTGACATACTTATAAGTAAAAGACATTCCAACTATGACCATTGCATCGTTTTTTTAGAACTACTTAAAACTACATTATTTAATATGTCCTTTATTTTGATATGTGACTTGAAGTAGATTTGGCTGCTATTTCTAGGAGGTTTAGCAATCCCTGACGAAGAACGACAGCTTGTTGGTGCCTAAATCAAATATTTAACTCCATGTTTTAATGCTTTTTGCCAACTCATGCAGTACACTATAAACAAAAATAAAACAAAACAAAACAAAAAGACAAAACAGTAACAACAAACAAACAAAAAATAACAAACAGAAACCTTCCAACATTTCTCCAAAGATGGCCACATGTGTGGTCGAAAATTAAATCGTTTTCCTCTCAGCATTGAACATTTAATGCACGCAACTCTAATTACTGCGGGGAGGAGGTATCAGAAAATCTCAAACACTATTAAATTGGTAAACAGACCAGCTAGTCGTGAATTAAACGTAAAAAATATATAATTAAATAAAGTTAACACCAATTATACTTTAAGTATTTATGTAAGGACTACGCAGGCATGCTTATTTCTTTGTTTAAAACCATATGTATATGTATGCATATGTGCATATATATACATGTGTGTGTGTTTGTGTGTGTGTGTGTGTGTGTGTGTGCGTGCGTGCGTGCGTGTGTGAGTGTGTGTGTGTGTGTGTGTGTGTCTATTAGTGTAATGGCTCTATATATCCTGGGTTTCATGCCAGCTTTTTCTATTCGAGTGCATGTGTACGTGTGTATGGTTCTGCATTTATGTATACGCCTATGAGAGCGTTTGTACGAACATGTATACGTGTATGTATTGTGTACATGTGTATGTATGTATGTATACATATATATATATATATATATATATATATATATATATATATATATATATTATATATATATATTATATTTATATATATATAATGTGGCGTGTATGTGTATGGTAATTAGTCCAGCTATTCCATATCCTAGGTTGTCTGCCAACTCATTCGTCTGTCTATTTACTTGTATACTTAACGTTCTCTCTTTCTCTCTTCCCCTCTATCTCTCTCTCCTTCCCATGCTGCTCTGTCAACCTTTCCCCCCTCTATATCGTACACCTTCTCCCATTATATATCCCCACTATCTCTCTCTCTCTCTCTCTCTCTCTCTTCTTCCTACGGTTTCTTTCTCTGCGGTTCACTTTATTCTGTCTCTGTCAGACAGTCAGGCTTTTGAAGGGAGATAAATGCAAAAAAGAATTAGTTTAAAAGACAAAAACCGTTGACGTCTTCTAGA
>NW_021835144.1:30000-35000 GCF_006345805.1 Octopus sinensis | reverse complement strand
AAGCTGATGAGCACTGAATAAATTAGCTATTAGCAGTAGAAGCAGCCTTCAAAATGAATATTAATTAGTACATCCATCTAATTGATAATGGTTTCAGATTTTGGCACAAGGCCAGCAGTTTCAACTATTTATTTAGTCGTGTTTGCATATATATATATATATATATATATATTATATATTTATACATATATACATACATACATACATACATATATATGTATACATATATATATATATATATACATATATATATACATACATATGTATGCGCACACATATTGATGCATGTGTACACTCTTTGTCTCTCACAAACACATACATTCACACAAAGGCACGCGCACACACAACCGTACACACACACACAACCGTACACACACACAACCGTACAAACACAAAACCATACATACACACGCAATCATACATACACACACAACCGTACACACACAACCATGCACAAACACACAACCGTACACATACATACACACAGCCTTACACGCAAAACCACACACACACACAACCTTACACACCCAACCTTACACACACAACCATACACAAACACACAACCGTACACACATACACACATCCTTACACACAAAAACCATACACACACACACAACCGTACACCCACAGATACACACACGCACACAGGCACACCCTCACACTGAGACGCACACAAGCACGCTCACAGACGCATGCGCACTAGCAGCTATGCGTACGCGATGCCGATGTGAAGGTTTCTTCCCCTCCCCCTGCTCACCCATCAGGCCTCTTCCCTGTTTGTTTCGCTCAGACCATCTGTTGATGATTTCATTAGGCCAGCAGCTCTCTCTTGGCAAACATCTTTGGAGCCCTCCCACAAATATAATTCATAAGACAACAATACGTAAATGGATTTCTCATTAACGCACTCCCTCCTGCTTTCTACCTACCTATCTATCTATCTATCTATCTATCTATCTATCTATCTATCTATCTATCTATCTATCTATCTATCTATCTATCTATCAATCTATCCATATGTCTATCTATCTATCTTCTATCTATCTATCTATCTATCTATCTATCTATCTATCTATCTATCTATCTTTTTCTTCCTTTCTATGCGTGTGTAAATACATATGTGAGTATATTTGCGCCTGTGTGTGTGTATACGTGTATGACAGGGAGAGAGAGAGAGAAAGAGAGGGAGAGAGAGAGAGAGAGAGAGAGGGAGTGTGAAGGAAAGTACTGCAAGGATCTCTAAGTAATAAAACAAAACTTGCATCATTATAATCCATCTTAAGCATTGTTTGAATATTCCGACGCTTCTTCAAAGTGGAACGAATATATATATATATATATATATCTATATATATATATATATATATATACATACATATATATACTATTTTATATATATGTATATAATATATATATATATATATATATATATATTATATATATTATATATTTTGTAGATATATATGCATGTTTGGGTGTGCATATATAAATATATACACATATACATATATATGTATATTTATATAGATATATGAATACATATATATATATATATGTATGAGTGTGTGTGTGTGTACATAACACGCATGCATACGAACACGTATCTCGGCATATTTGCATACATTATATATATATATATATATATATAAATATATATATATATGATGTATGTATGTATGTATGTATGTATGTATGTATGTATGTATGTATGTATGTATGTATATGAGAAATTAAAAGCATACGCCCTTTTCTGTTATGCATTCTGCATTCTTATAACAACGACAGGAACAGCAGCAGCAGCAGCAGCAGCAACAACAACAACAATAATAATATTTGGAAATTTTGGCCCAGGGCCAACCATTTCGGGTAAGGGGCTAATTCAATACCATAAACCCCAGTTCTCATCTCATCTGGTACTTATTTTTATCGACCCCGAAAGGAATGAACGGCAAAGTCGACCGCTGCAGAATTCGAACTCAGCATAAAAATAGCCATGATAATAATAATAACAATAATAATAATAATAATAATAATAATAATAATAATGATAATAATAATGATGATAATAATAATAATGATAATGATAATATAATAATGATAATAATATATAATAATAATAATAATAATAATAATAATAATAATAATAATAATAATGCCTGATGCAGTACCAGGCAGTGCTCTCATGGCTTCTGATCTTAACTGATTGGAAGTGTTATCATGTACATTGTTTTGTTTTGGTATAAGATGGGCTACAGCAAATATTCTGCTCAATACCACATATTTGCTTGTCAGTTGTTTGACCATAACCAGTGAGCAAGTCCCTTAGTGGCTGACGATAATGGGGGAGCATCATAGCCATGTGTTGAGAGGGATTCTTGGGGTTTGAATAATTCACCTCTGGAAACATGGGTGGTTCTTTCAATATCCTTAAACAACCTTATTCAGGGACCTTTGAGCGGGATGGGCTACTCAACCTGAAGAAAATTCTAACTGGGCCCCACCTGCAAGGTCATGTGCTGTTTATCTTGATATAAGATCACCATGTCGCGCACACATGGGTGATGCATGTGCCTGGTGACCCTTATCAGACGGGTAGTTGCATGGGTATATTGGGCTTCGTATATTTTACCCCAGTGTCACTTTGATGGCATGAACTGCTCTCTCACTCAATAATAATAATAATAATAATAATAATAATAATAATAATAATATTTATAGTTATCGCCAAGCTAATATGGTAGTCCATAAATATAAGACTAAAGCTGCCGTTGATTACCTCCAAGAGGCCATCGCCTCTAGCTAGCTATATGACACACGAACCTGTGTCCATTATAACCTTCGAACAGGGGAGGTCAGCCGCTTCCCCTTGCTGGTCAGACATCTGCAGACATGTTTCAGGGTATTTTCCCTTTATCAATGCAGAGTAGCCAGACCCAGCAGGCGTCGCTACTAACCGTCTGTTCGAAGGATAATTTACCTAATTTCAGTGGCATACATCCACTGGTTTTCAAAAATAGAAATATTAAAGTTTCTAAGTCTCTCTAAAGGAGACTACGGCAGCGGTACTGGATATTAATAGTTATCGCCAAGCTAATATGGTAGTCCATAAATATAAGACTAAAGCTGCCGTTGATTACCTCCAAGAGGCCATCGCCTCTAGCTAGCTATATGACACACGAACCTGTGTCCATTATAACCACTGAAATTAGGTAAATAATCCTTCGAACAGACGGTTAGTAGCGACGCCTGCTGGGTCTGGCTACTCTGCATTGATAAAGGGCAAATATCCTGAAACATGTCTGCAGATGTCTGACCAGCAAGGGGAAGCGGCTGACCTCCCCTGTTCGAAGGTTATAATGGATACAGGTTCGTGTGTCATATAGCTAGCTAGAGGCGATGGCCTCTTGGAGCTAATCAACGGCAGCTTTAGTCTTATATTTATGGACTACCATATTAGCTTGGCGATAACTATTAATATCCAGTACCGCTGCCATAGTCTCCTTTAGAGAGACTTAGCAATTTTAATATTTCTAATAATAATAATAATAATAATAATAATAATAATAATAATGATAAAGATAATAATAATAATAATAATAACAACAACAACAACAACAACAACAACAACAACAACAATAATAATAATAATAATAATAATAATAATAATAATAATAATGATAATAATAATAATAATAATAATAATAATAATAATCAACCAGACGTAGTCATTAAAGACAGAGAAGAAGATACTTGTACACTAATAGATGTAAGTGTTCCCACTGATAAAAATATTTTCTGATAAAGGAATTTGACAAATTAAGTAAATATAAGAATCTGGAAATTGAAATACAAAAGATGTGATATCTTAAAGAGAGAACTGTTCCTGTTATTGTAGATGCACTAGGTATGATAAGAAAGGGATGTCATAAACATCTAGATAATATCCCAGGAGAACCATATCTCAGAGAAAACCAGAAGATTGTGCTGACAAGTACTGCCCACATACTTAGGAAAATCCTATCAATTGAAATGTCTGTGTTGTGTTACAAGAAGCTATTTCGCTATTGCCCCTGCCACTTCCCCTCTCCAATCTTTCAGTTTTACTGTAATATCTATTATCCTTCACTCGTCCTAGGATGCTGGGTGTGTTTCGGCAAGTGATTGTAACAAACTTGCAGATTAAAAGTCGATAATAATAATAATAATAATAATAATAATAATAATAATAATAATAATAATAATAATAATAATATAATATTAATAATAGTAATAGTAATAGTAATAGTAATAATAATAATGATAATAATAATAAAATAATAATAATAATAATAATAGTAATAATAATAATAATAACAATAATAATAATAATAATAATAATGATGATAATAATAATAATAATCACCTTTTACTGTAATCTTAACATCATACTATCATCTTATAATCAAATTGCTTTTAAAACAAACATTTAATTTTCTTATGTTTTCACAGACATTCTCTAGAACATTATCTTGTGCAATATCAAATACATGGAACTCTAGTCATAATACCAACTTGTGAACTTCTAACTTGTCTCTGGGTGAGATTTGGAGTCAGCTTGCACAAACACAAAACAAAAGCCAAACATATAATAAAAATATATAATAATAATAATAATAATAATAATAATAATAATAATAATAATAATAATAATAAATCAGAATGTGGAATCTGAAAACAGAAACAATTCCTATGATAGTAGGTGCTTAGGCATGATAAAAAAATATTAAGAAAAAAATACATAACAAAAAACACCAGGACTTACAAACACGTATAACATACAGAAAATTGCACTACTAGGACTGCACACATCCTACGCAGAACACTTTCATACAATAAACCATCGAGCATCACAACAAATCACAGCACATACCAAGGCACACAGAGCTGCGCTCGGTAGTGAAGTGAAAGCACGCTATAAAAATACAACTACGGAAATAATAATAATAATAAAATAATAATAA
>NW_021835144.1:0-25000 GCF_006345805.1 Octopus sinensis | reverse complement strand
ACAGTAGAGATATGTGTTAATACTGACTTCCTTTGTATTCTCTCGGCCAATGAGAAAATGTAATTGGAAAAGCAAAGCGAAGTAAAAAAAGAAAGAAAGAAGAAAAAGTGAAGATTAGGTGAGGGGTGTTATCACGGGTGCTACCCTTCCTTCTCTGTGTTAGCCATTAAAAGAAAATTAAAAGAAAATTAAGAAGGAAAAAAAACGGAAAAAAAGACGTAAAACGAACGAAGAATTTTTTGGTTTTGAAAAATAAATAATAAACTGGAAAGAGAAAATATTTTTCTTAATATCTTTAGTGGAGAGAAAGAAAGAAGGAAGGAATAAAAGAGAAGAAGGAAGTAGAGAATGAGAGTTAGGAAGGAAAGAAGAGAGTTAAAAGAAAATAACTTTAGACTGTTTAGAAATGTGAAGAAAACAAATTTAGTTTTCTTCTTCGCTCAGTCATTTAAAACTTGGTAAAAATCTAATTGTTGCTAATAACTGGCTGCCGCATTTGTTGATGATGATGTTGCTACTGTTGTTATTATTGGTGGTGGGGATAGTAGTGGTGGTTCTCCTGTTGTTGTACTCGTTGATGTGATGGTGGCGGTGCTGTTATTAACGTTGTTTGTTTACTGATGGTGTAGCTGTTGTTGTTGCTTTTGTTGATTATGTTATTACTATTGCTCTTATCACTGATGATGCCGTTGTTAGTAGTAAGCGGTGGTGGTATTGGTGCTGCTAGAGTTGTAGTTGCACTTATCATTGTTACTAATGTAATTGCATCTGTTACTGCTGCTGCTGATGTTGTTGTTGCTGTTAATATTGTTATTGAGATTATTGACGTTGTTGTTGTTGTTGCTGTTGTTGTTTTTTTATCTAACGAATGTTTTGCCGATGGTGAGAGAGTAAATGATTGGATGATAGAGAAAAATGTGAGATAGATAACAACAATAAACAAACAACAACAACAACAAAAACGAAAGTAATAACAACATACAATATATACTTTTATACCTTTTATGCGTATGTATATATCTATTACATACATAAAACACACTCCCACACACATTTATACACACCACACACACACACACACATATATATAAACAAATTATACTATGTATATATATACACACGGTTGTGTGTGTATGTGTTTGCATATATATGTATGTATAACTTTTGTTTTCTTAATCAGCAGGCAGTTACAAATGTAGCTTAAGGGGTGAGAGTTTCATGCATGGCCCTCATCAAAGTGGTTTAAAGCTCGAGGTTTCATTTCTTATATAGAATGAATTACATTCTATATAGAATGACTTACATTTCGCCGGACGAAGACAGGTGGTGTAGACAGCAAATAGATGTATTAGTTTTTAACGTTCGGGAAGTGAAAAAGTCTTTAACGTTTCGAGCCTACGCTCTTCCACAGAAAGGAACACGGAAAGAAACAAGGAGAGAAAATAAGGAATGTGTAGTAGCTAGCGATCTATCATGGCGAATGCCGGACAGAGGGGTCACACAGGAGAGCTAGGAAGAAGGGAAGATAAAAAAGTAGTAGTGATCCCAAAACGAAGGTGCGCGTGTATAAGAGAGCATGTATGTGCGTGTGGAAGAGGGCTGGTATACAATTGCAGCATGGAAGGTGTTTACAAGCCATTTAAAAACACACAAAATCCGTTAGATTCCCTTCAACATTTAAATTTAATTTGCCCAAATATTTTCTTACAGCGACGAAAATATTTTGGCAAATTAAATTTAAACGTTGAAGCGAATCTAACGGTTTTTGTGTGTTTTTAAATGGCTTATAAACACTTTCCACGCTGCATTTGGTTTCGTTTCAGCACACAGTCTCAGATCAGGTCACTTGTTATGCAAGTATATCTCCGTAATATATATATATATATATATATATATGTTGTTATTGTTGTTGTTGTTATTATTATTATTATTATTATTATTATTATTATTATTATTATTATTATTATTATTATTATTATTTAATTGAACGCCACGCATCCATTTCCAAGTAAGTTTATAATATACATACATATATAACATACATGCATGAACACACATACTTACATACATACATACATACATACATACATACATACATACATACATACATACATATATATATATACATATATATATATATATATAACATATATAACATATATACATACTCTTTTACTGTTTTAATTATTTTAGTCATTTGACTGCGGCCATGCTGGGGCACCGCCTTTTAGTCGAATAAATCAATTCCAGGATATTTTCTGCCGACTCGCTGCCTTGACACTAGCTCACAAAGGTGTTTTACGAAATTCTTCGTTATTTTCAAAAATAATCGAATGAGGGGAAGTATACTCTAAAAGAAATGTCCCAATCATTTTATTTACCTTCTAGATTTTTTTCACCATATTTGTCATTTCGACACAAACTTTTTCGGTATTAAATATTTCGGCATCAATTTTTTACGGCATTAATTTTTTTCGGCATCAATTTTTCTCGGAGTCAATTTTTTCCACATAACCACCCAACTGGTGCTAAGATATAAACTTCATGTCTTAAAGGATCTTAATGAAAACTTAATGAAAAGTTTATATTAATGTATGTTCCAAACACTAGTTTAATAATCTTATGTATTATAGGCACAAGGCCTGAAATTGTGGGGTGGGGCTAGTCGATTATATCGACCCTAGTGCTTCACTGGTACTTATTTCATCCACCCCGAGAGGATGAAAGGCAAAGTCGACCTCGGCGGAATTTGAACTCAGAACGTAACGGCAGACGAAATACCTATTTCTTTACTACCTACAAAGAGCTAAACACAGAGGGGACAAACAAGGACAGACAGACGGATTAAGTCGATTATATCGACCCCAGTGCGTAACTGGTACTTATTTAATCGACATTGAAAGGGTCGATTAAATAAGTACCAGTTACGCTCGGGGGTCGATTAAAAAGTACCGGTTACGCACTGGGGCCGATGTAATCGACTTAATCCTTTTGTCTGTCCTTGTTTGACTCCTCTATGTTTAGCCCTCTGTGGGCAATAAAGAAATATATATTAGAAATAATACCACATACAACACTAATCATATCTGAACATACTCCTAGGATTCATTTAGCAATGAGGCAACGCCATTAGAGCATGTATTTGAGAGGAACTGAACTATTGGGTAACACATCACGTTACTGACTCGCAGATAGCGAGTTCTAAACCGTCGATGGTATTTCCCAGGGTTTCTATCATTATATCTATTTTTTTCTTTTAAAAATAGAATTCCTTTTAACACAAATGGTTGTTCTTTGAGTGACTCCTAGAGGTGGTAACTATGTTTCAAGATTTCAGAATAATAGGCTCGGGTGTGGCTGTGTAGTAAAAAGTTTGTTTCCCAGGTTCCGGGTTCAGTCCCACTGCGTGGCAACTTGAGCTAATGCCTTCTAAAATAGCCTCGAGTCTACCAAAGCCTTGTGAGTGGATTTGGTAAACGGAAACTGAAAGAAGTTCGTCGAAATACACATACATACACAAACACATATAAATATACAATTACTCATAACTACACTTGCGAGGACACAGACACACTGTCACCTATATACACAAACGCACACACACACACACATACACATTCATTCTAAGAAGAGTATAAAATGGAAGACATAAACTGGAATTCCGTCGGTAGCGACGAAGAGTGCTCCAGCTGATCCGATCAACGAAACAGCCTGCTCGTGAAATTAACGTGCAAGTGGCTGAGTACTCCATAGACACGTGTACCCTTAACGTAGTTCTCGGGTAGATTCAGCGTGACATAGAGTGTGACAGAGCTGGCCTCTTTGAAATACAGGTACAACAGAAACAGAAAGAAAGAGTGAGAGAAAGTTGTGGTGAAAGAGTACAGCAGGGTTCGCCACCATCCCTTGCTAGAGCCTCGTGGAACTTTGAGTGTTTTCGCTCAATAAACACTCACAGTGCCCGGTCTGGGAATCGAAACCCTGATCCTACGACCGCGAGTCCGCTGCCCTAACCACTGGACCATTGCGCCTCCACATATACACACACACACACACACTTGCACCTCCACACACACACACGCACACACAGACACACACACACACACATATATATATACGATCGGCTTCTTTCAGTTTCCGCCTACCAAATCATCTCACAAGGCTTTGGTCGGCCCGAGGTTATAATAGAAGACACCTGCTCAAGGTGCCACGCAGTGGGACCGAACTCGGAACCATGTGACTGGTAAGCAAGCCTCTTATCACACAGCCACTCCTGCGCCTAATATTCATAATTTATTCTCATTGTTTTCAATTAATCATGCATTAATACCACAGCTTCGAAATTTCGACAATGGGATTGTTTTATTTTTAGAATGACAGTTAAGGGTCGGGGTGTGAGAGGCCAGATCTGGTTGCTCTGAACATAAGACAGGTAGAACATTTGGTCCGGATATGTCCAGTTTAAATTCTAAAGGGTTATACGTACAACCCAGAAATATAGTTATGGTTTAGGATTGTCAGATCAAACCCCCAGGAAAATTTTATACAGCGATCTCAAGTTCCATCGACGCAGAATGACGGTGGTTCAGGAATACCACATGGTATACTGTGAGGATATCATTCACAATCTTTCCGCCAATGCTGTTCTCCTCACAGCAAAAAAAAAAAGAAAGAAAGAAAGAAAAAGAAGAAAGAAAGAAAAATATATACACTGCCATCTGTCTGCATTCGTCAATAAGGAAAATGTTCGGTATTGGACAGAAAACAATCTAAGCAGCTTCTACAGCGAGCAAAATGTTGCCTTGAGGCACATTTTGTAGTTTGGGGCCCTCATTTTTTTTGAAGAGGTGGGTCACGCGCTTATAGTAGGACCCGCTCGGAATTCTTTTGTTCTTTTGTTTGTTTCAGTCATCTGACTGCGGCCATGTTGGAGCACCGCCTTGAAAGATTTTAGTCGAGCAAATCGACCTCACCCAAGTACTTATTCTGTCGGCCTCTTTTGCCTATCCTATCCGCTAAGTTACAGGGACGTAAGCACACTAGCACCAGTTGTCAAGCAGTGATGGGGATAACAAATACAGACACACAGACAGACAGACAGGCAGACAAACAGACAAGCAGACAAACAGACACACACAACACACACACACACACACATTCACACTCTCACACACACACACACACACACACACACACGATCAAGGTACAATTGAAACAGTCTGGTCTTGTCAATGATAATAAACTTTTATTTATCTTGTCTCCATCCTCTCTTTGTTTTGTATATATGTATATATTATATATATATATATATAATATATATATATATATATATATATATATATTCGACGGGCTTCTTCAGTTTCCGTCTACCAAAGCCACTCACAAGGCATTGGTCGTTCCGAGGCTATAGTAGAAGACACTTGCTAAAGGTGACACGCAGTGTGGGACTGAACTCGGAACCATGTTGTTGGGAAGCGAGCTTCTTACCACGCAGCCACACCTGTATGTGGAGATGGTAAAAAAAGTCACTCGCAAGGGCCGGCTTCCCGGTTACCATGGCGTATATATTCGGCACCTGACCGAGGGCTACTTATTTTTGCCAGCCGAGTGGGCGGAAGCAACGTAAAACCAAGTGTTTCTCTCAAGAACAGAACATCTCGACTGGTTCAGCAATCGAAACCACAATCTTACCACACAGCCACGCTTCTTGCTACACAGCCACGCCTGCGTCTACACACACACACACACACACACACACATACACACATGCATATGCGTGCGTGTGTGTGTAGGTGTGTGTGGACTCTTACACGTGAAAGTCAAAAGAGAAATACGTTCAGGTGCGGAATATATACGCCATGGTAACGAGGAAGCCGGCCCTTGCGAGTCGGCATGACTTTTTTTTTACCATCTCCACATACAGGTGTGGGTGCGTGGTAAGAAGCTCGCTTCTCAACCACATGGTTCTGGGTTCAGACCCACTGCGTGTCACCTTGGGCAAGTGTCTTCTACTATAGCCTCGGAACGACCAATGCCTTGTGAGTGGCTTTGGTAGACGAAAACTGAAAGAAGCGCGTCGAATATATTTATATATACAAAACAAGAGAGAGGATCTAAGTTCAAGCTGAATTCATTCATTCATTTTTAAAAATTCTTATTTGAGGTTCCACAATCTCACAACTCTAAGTTTCACATTTCCCTTTAACTCTCCAACAATGCCCTCCAGACCTTATAAAATAAACCACAGTGAAAGACGAAAGAAAACAACAACAGGAAAGAAAAAAGGGTGGAAATCACAACAGCAAAGGACTGAATCTTCTGCTTCGAATAGAGGAACGAATGGACTGAACTCGGACATCGGAAGTCATTCGTACTCCATAAGGTACGCCACAACTGGTCTTAGAGAGGGTATTTTTTCCACCAAAGTGCTCAACAAATGTTCATACAAATGACAAATTATTTGGGGCTATGACCTATGTCATTTTGATTTTGTGGTGAAAGGTCTGTAAATTTATCGGTCATCCAAATATATATATATATATATATATATATATATATATATGTATGTATGTATGTATGTATGTATGTATGTATGTATGTATGTATGTGACTGCGTGTGTAACGTTGGCGATTTTTTTTCCTCCGTCTTCCCTTCTCAGGATCTTTCTTTTTCCTATGTTTCTGACGAAGAACTCCGCTCGAAACATAAAACCCTCCTCTTCTCTTCCTTCCTGAGCGTCCAATAATACTATATTTGTTCCACGTCCTCGCGTTGTTGTATCTTCTCTTTGTGTTTTCATGTTTGGATTAACTTTATATATATATATATATATTATATATATATATATATATATATATATATATAATATATATATATAATATATTTATATGTATGTATGTATGTGTGTACATGTGTGTGTGTATGAATTGCAAAGTGGAAAGAACTTTTAAGTCATTCAAAAACACAAAGGTATTAACGTTTACGTAATCCTTTTTCTTATATGAAAGCAGAAGACCTGAAATTTTGGGGTAAGGGGGATTCAGTCGATTTCATCGAAATCCGTCCAGTACTCGACTGGTACTTATTTTCCGATCCCGAAAAGATGTAAGCCAAATTCGACATCGGCGTAATCTGAACTCCGAACTTTAAACTCAGAAGAAACGCCGGTAAACATTTTGTCTGGCGTGCCAACCACTCAACCACTCCACCACTTTTTGACGTCTCTGAATAATAAATAGTTAACTAACGTTAATATTCTGTTGTGTTTGGGGAGAGTCATTCTCTTTTAGTGTCTTATAATTTAACACACGCACCGGTGAAATTTTCCCTCATTTGCTTATTTATTTTTCTAAAATGTTCGTTGCTTCTTGCAACCTTTTCTGTTGACTCTCGATAATTTTAATAGTTTTAACTTTTGTGTCTTACGTTCAGTAACTGGTTTAGTCCCAACACAGCCTCAGATCAAATCACTTGTCTAACACGTACAATCCCAATATATATATATATATATATATATATATATTACTTGTTTCAGTCATTTGACTGCGGCCATGCTGGAGCACCGCCTTTAGTCGAGTAAATCGACCCCAGGACTTATTCTTTGTAAGCCTAGTACTTATTCTAATGGTCTCTTTTGCCGAACCGCTAAGTTACGGGGACGTAAACACACCAGCATCGGTTGTCAAGCGATGTTGGGGGGACAACTACAGACACACAAACACACACACATATATATATACATATATATATATATATACGACGGGCTTCTTTCAATTTCTGTCTACCAAATCCACTCACAAGGCTTTGGTCGGCCCGAGGGTATAGTAGAAGGCACTTGCCCAAGGTGCCATGATATATCTACCCTCTTTATAACGTTGGCAAATGAAATAGGGATAAGAATGTGCATTGTCCTTTTGATTGGAAAATTCTATAAGTGGCTGAAGATTGCTCGGCATTTTAAAATTGATGTAATACTTATAGTGTTTAATAAAATGAAGTGGCATGAAACAATTGTACTACTCTACCTTGGATAGACTTGTTGCTTATTTTGATTATATACATACATACATACATACATACATATATATATATATATATCTATATATATATATATATAATATATATATATATAGATATATATATATATATATATATATTTATATATACATACATATACATATACAAAAATACAAAAAATATACACACACGCGCATGTATACACACACATTCAGATACACACACACGCACACTCACACATTTTAATCTGTATACATTTATAAATGCACCCATATTCACAGTAACCAACAGCTGAATAAATATTTGCGTACACATATATGCTTTAGTAGTATACACACAGTCATATCTACAAGCATACATACATACATACATAGATACACACATATACATACACACGCATATATGCATGCATGTATGTATGTATGTATGTATGTATGTATGTATGTATGTATGTATGTATGTATGTATGTATGCATGTATGTAAGTATGTATGTATGTATGTATGTATGTATGTATGTATGCATGTATGTAAGTATGTATGTATGTATGTATGTCTGTATGTATGCATGTATGTATGTATGTATGTATGTATGTATGTATGCATGTATGTATAATGTATGTATGTATGTATGTATGTTTGTATGTATGTATGTATGCATGTATGTATGTATGTTTGTATGTATTTATATATGTATGTATGTAGTATGTATGTATGTATGTATGTATGCCTGCATGCATGCATGTATGTATGTATGTATGTATGTATGTATGTATGTATGTATGTATGTATGTATGTATGTATGCATGCAAGCGTGAATGTATGTATATGTATACATCGGTTTGGTGGTGTGTAAAGAGAAAGTAAGTGAAGAAATTTGATAACCAAATAATATCAAAATCCAGAGAGAGAGAGAGAGAGAGAGAGAGAGAGAGAGGAGAGAGAGAGAGAGAGAGAGAGAGAGAGAGAGAGAGAGAGAGAGAGAGAGAGAGAAGTATGAAAGACAACTTACCATCAGCGTCCACTTCGTTTATCATGTCCTGCAGTTCGGCTTCTGTTGGGTTTTGTCCCAGCGAACGCATGACGATACCCAGCTCCGACGTGGTGATCGTACCGTCGCCATCTTTGTCGAACAAGGAGAAAGCTTCCTTAAACTCTGCAATGGAGAAACAATCTTGTAGACTCATGGCTGTTGTAATGTCCGTATGTAAGGCACCAGCAACTAGTTAACTCCGACAGCCAATCAGTCGGCTATTCTGTTTCACACAGGTCTTCAAGTCTTACTAGCTTTCTGTCTGTCTGTCAGTCTACCACTCAAAATATGTCTGCCCGTCTGTTTGTCTGTCTGTCTGTCTTTCACAGAGCTTCTTTCTATTTTCTTTAATTCTTTCTTTCTCTCTCTTTCTCTCTCTCTCTCTCTCTCTCTCTTCTCTCGCTCGCACGCTCTTATCTCTTTCTCTTCCACTCTTCAGTGAAACCTCACAACAATGGCTTCCATACAGGAAAGGAAACTGTGTGTGGTTGTGCCTTGTGTGTATGTATATGTGGCGCTTTTATTTATAGATGTGTATATTGATGGAGTTGTAAATTTAATACATATCTATCTATTTGTCTCTCGCTTCCCCCTCGCTATATATACAGCGAGAAAGAGAAAGAGAGAAGTAGACAGAGGAAACTAAAGGTAAACAGGTAACTCTGTGCGCGCGCGTGTGTGTGTATGTGTGTAGTGTATGTACGTGTGTTTGTGTGATGTATGTATGTGTGCGTTGTTTATTAAGTTTAAGTCTTAATGTATATTTATGTACAGCCCAACTCATAGATATATTTATGTAAGCTATTCTCTGTTTAAGTTTGTATTTTTAGATTTCATTAAAAAGTAAAAACAACACGCGTACATCTATTTGCAGGAAAAAAAAAATCTCTGAGAGAGATCTGTACCGAAGTTTTGCGAGGGAATACAAATTTCATTTCAACTTCAAGTGATTCCATTTATAGAATTCGGTAATTTTTCTCCAGTTCTTCTTATGGAATCTGGAAGTTGGAGTTATCCAAAGCATTTGTCAACGGTCGTCTGTCATCGTAAATGTTAAGTGAGAAGCCATCTTGGTTTATCCTTCAGTCTGTCTTCTGTCCGTCTGTCCGTCCGTCCGTCCGTCAATCCGTCCGTCCGTCCGTCCGTCCGTCTGTCTGTCTGTCTGTCTCTCTGTTTGTCTTTCTGTCTGTCTGTCTGTCTGTCGTGAAAATGAAGAAGAAAGAGCGGGTAGCTTTTACTTGGATGAATTGTCTCGTTTAAATTTGCATTGGTAATGATATTGCTATTGTTAGTTTAGCACCAGGTCGGTCCTGAATGAGCTGTCTTATGGTCAAAGACATTTCAGCCGCGACCATCCCTTCTGTGTGTGTGCGTGCGTGTGTGTGTGTGTGTGTGTGGTATGTGTGTGTGTGTGTATGTGTGTGTATGTGTGTGTGGTGTGTGTATGTATGTGTGTGTTTATTGGTGTGTGTGTGTGTGTGTACGTGCGTGTGGTGTATGTATATATGTATGTATGTAAGTATGTATGTATGCATGAATGTATGTATGTATGTATGTTGTTGTATGTATGTGTGTTTATGTATGTATGTATGTTTGTATGTATGTGTGTGTATGTGTTTGTGGAGCGTGTATGTATGTATCTGTGTATGTATATGTATGTGGTGTGTGTATGTATGTATGTATGTATGTGGTGTGTGTATGTATGTATGTATGTATGTATGTATGTGTGTGTGTATTACGTTTTCTGTCTGAAGCATCGTCTCTCAGCCAGTTTTTGCTTATGGTCCCCTTTCATTACTATTTTACCCGGATGCACCCTCATAGCCATTTGATGTCTAAAGAAATCCCATTATTATATTTTAAGAATCAAACATTATTAAGAAATGTATTAAAAGTAATTATCAAAATATTTTGTCTATCGTTGAAATATAACCAATTTATTACAGATGAATTTTTAACAATAAAATCTTATATGGATCCTTTAGGACCATATAAGCCTTGGATAAGGACCACTAGTCTAATGTGTTCTTTCTTTCTGCAGACGGTAGACGCAGGGTGGATAGGATTGGTGAGGGCATTTTGCTGCTATTTCTAGCATCCAATAAAATAGTCTCCGTCCATTTCCCGAACTGGTATTTCTTACGTGATATTCTCAAGTTACCTTCTTTCTTGTGACTTGTGATTGTTGTTGACTAACCCAACGTCGGCTACCAACACATCCGTTCCAAACACGACCACCCCGACTGTTTTTCTTTTCAAACAATAGCTTTAGCCTACATTGACCCATGAGTTATCTTTCGTTCTCTTTGAGACAGTAGGGGCTACTTTGAAGGATATTTTGACTGTTATTTCTAGCTGGTCGAACAAACACGTGGAAGTGATTAGTATTGCTGATGATGTTGTTGCTGTCTTCGTCGGCGTTTCTACATATTGTTGTTGTTGTTCTTTAGTATACGGGCGATCCTGAGTCAGCAGTTTGACGTATAATCAGACGCATTCCCGCCATGACCAACCCATCTTATACTCACATCTTACTCTCATACATACATACTTTTACACAAACATTACTATATATATACAATAATATATATATATATAATATATATATATATATATTATATATATATATATATATAATATATATAGAGCGTGTGTGTGTGTGTTGCTCCAGCAGGGCGCCAGTCAAATGACTGAACATGTAAAATAGTAAGAGAATAAAAAAAATGTATATATGTATATAGATATATATATATATACATATATATATATATATATATATATACATACACACACACGCATACACACACACAGAGCGAGCGAGAGAGAGAGAGAGAGAGAGAGAGAGAGAGAGAGTGAGAGAGAAGAGGGTAGGAGAAAGAGAGGCCGACATGCACACGCACACATATTTAAACATATATTATACACAGATCGGACTATGTTAAGTCTTTTCCTAGATAAAGACGGTGAAGTGCAAATTGGGAGAGATTTGGTTGTTATTTCTGGTCGGTTGAGCAAACCACATAGAAGCTCTAATTCTTGTTGTTGTTGCTTACGATAGTGTCGACACTCCTGATGTTGTTGTTGTTGGTGTTATTGTTGTTCTGCTTTTGGTTCTTATGAGTTGGGTGTTAATCATTTTTACGTCAAATCAGCGTTGGTACGCGAATTGTTGTTGTTGTTGTTGTTGTTGTTTTTCTCGTTGTGCTTGTTGTTGTGTTTGTTGTTGTGTTTACTGTGTTTGTTGTTATTATTGTTACGTTTGTTGTTGTTGTTGTTGTTGTTGTTGTTGTTGTACTCGTTTTACTTCCTGTTTCGTGACGTAAACACGTTTTTTTTTTATCCCGTCCCTTTTTGTTTTTTCCTTCAATTTTGTGTTCGCGGACAAGATGATAGAGAAGAAGAAGAAGAAGAAGAAGAAGAAGAAGAAGAAGAAGAAGAAGAAGAAGAAGAAGAAGAAGAAGAAGAGCAACAACAACAACAATAACAACAACAACTACTACGACGACGACGACAATAACATCACCAGTGGCAACAAGAGCAATTGTAAGAAGAATCAGGAGATGATTCGGAAGAAGAGGCAGGCGGTAGAAAAGGTGGAAACGGTGACAGTTTTTAGAAGACAGGAAATTGGTGACAGAAATGCGAAAAGGAAAGATTATAAGAGAAAAAAAAAACGGAGGGAAAATGTAGAAGCAAGTAGAAAGGAAATGCTAAAAACAAAGAAAGAAAAAGGCATAAAAGAGCAAGAATGCAAGACTTAAAATTATCAAGAGATACGAAAAACAACAAAAGAAAGGAAAAGAAAAAATGAATTTTAATTACGAAACGATGTCTTGGTAATGATTCAGTGTGCTAGCTTTACATCCAATGTCGGCTGCCGTTATTTTTTTATATTTAATTTGTTATCTCGCTCTCTCACTTTTCAATTTTTTTTAAAAAACTGTTTGTTTTTTTTTCTGTAAGTTTATTTAAGCGACCATATAACAAGATATGTAACAAAGTATATTGCAAAGACGTTAAAACAGAGGATGTAAATCTGTTTGCTCTATCTTACTCGGAAACTTAAGTTTATTCAAAGAAACGAAAGAGTTAAAAAAAACAAAAAAACAGTTGCATTCTACCTACTGCATTCACCACCACCACCACCACCACCACCACCACCAACACCACCACCAACACCACTATTCCACTCTATCCCGCCTGTTGGTGCTGAAGCTAATGCTGCTGCTGTTGGTGGTGGTGGTGGCAATGGCGGTAGTGGTGGTAGTGGTGAATGGTCGGAGCAGTGGCGTTGACGACGACGGTGGTGGTGGTGGTGGTGGTGGTGGGGGCAATGATGGTGGCGATGTTTGTGGTGTTGGTAGTGGTGTTGGTGGGGTGTTGGCGGTAGTAGAGATAGGGGTTGTGTTGTTGTTGTTGTTAGTGATGATAGTGGTGGTGGTGGAGTTTCTAAATGTTGTTATTGTGTTTCTTGTAGTTTTGGCGCTTTTTATCAGCAATCTGTCCATAGATAAGTACCACTCTCCTCCTCCGCCACCATCACCACCACCACCACCACCACCACCCACCACCACTCATGGAGACATACAAAGACTTTGACTAAGCAGATGTACAGACACCCCTTCCATGGTACTAAATATTCACTGCTAACTTCTCAACCACCACCACCACCACCACCACCACCACCTTCTCCATCATAATAATCACTACCACCATCACAACAACTATCACCCCCTCCCACCATCTCACCCATCGCTACCACTATCACTGCCACAACCATTCTTAATACCAGCCAACAGTCCCCGCTGCATCATAACGATGACGGCAACCACCACCACCACCATCTCCACCACCACCATCACTACCACCACTATCACTACCACCATCACCACCACCATCACCACCACCACCACCACCATCCTCACCGCAGCACCATACCGTCGCCATCATTGCTCCCTACAATCGCCACCATCACCACATTCACCATCTTCACCACAACCACCCCCGGCCCCTCATCACAACGATGACGATCTGTACTATCACACTACCACCACCACCACCACCACCAACAACAACAACAACAACAACAACGCCACCTTCAGCACCTTAACCTGTACTACTAACATTACGAAGGCTCTTACTCCTATAAGTAACAACAGTACTAATACTCCTAACATTATCTCTGCCACCACTCCACCGCCACCATAACCGACCCAGTAAGCTAAACAGGCCAAATAAATAAATAGTGTTTATTAAATGAAGATGTTTGGCTTGTTGTACTGTTGGTCTGTTGGTTTTTTGGTTATTGGCTTCTAGCCAGATTTGTTGTTGTTTTATTGACATTCATTACTATTGTCCATCGACTGCCAACAACTCCCACAGGGTGGTTTCGGAATTTCATGCCTGTTGTTGTACAGGCATGCGCAGAGGATGCAGTTTTTGCGGAGGTTTTTGGTCAATGACGACGGGAAACAGGGATGGTCAATAGACTTGTAATACGTCTTCTTAAAGATGTTCTCTTTGATCAGCGAGCTGGACCTTGGATCATTCACACAGGGGTTGGGTATTTTGTATCAGGAATACTGACATACCTTCATTGCATTGTCAGTTGAACAATGTAATGGATGAAATTCGACCCTGATATATTCATAAAGAGATAGAGTAGAGTATGAACGGTGATGACCTGCGAATGATTAGGGTGTCGAAAAAGACAGCGAGGAATGTTTCAGGTCCAGTCCTTGGCATAGCAAGGAACAGTGTCTCAGTTTGTTAGGGATAAGATCTACAGTCGTGGATGTACTGGAGCCATCAGCAACTGAATCCGTCCGAGATGTGGGCGGTGAGTGACGTAAATGTCCGTTAAATATCCATTCAATATCCGTGCCAATGTGTATTTAAGTGAAAGAGTTGACGTCAACATACCTGACGGATTCGGCTATCAGCTGAGTCAGTTATGAAGATCGGCTTACTATTTTTCTTTTGGTAAAGTCGAGTCTTCCCCTGTCTGGTATTTCTAGTGGTGGAAACCGTGTGGAGGAGAAAGATGTTTCTCCCAAGCCAAGCCAAGCCATCATCAACTTAAATACCACTTGAAGACGGAAGTTAGTGTAGAGGGAGGTGCTCCTCTCCACTACTCTTTATAGACATTATGTGACAGTGGTGGAAATGGCACAACTACATGATTCTACACTGACTATGCAGTTGTAGACTGGTAGCAAAAACTGAAGAGATTCTTTGGAATGCCACGGTAAACCGGGATTGTGTAAGAATCACTCTACTTCTTCCCTATTTTGTTGATCCTTATTATAGTTTTGTTGTTTTGTTATTTATTGTTATTTATTAATATGTCTGCTATGGCTGCTGTCATCCCTGCAGTGCCTTGGAATCTGAACTCGTTACCAGCGTAAAAAAACCGTACCAACAGGACATAGGGGTGGGGGCGATAATCAGCAATCGGTGGGTAGAGGGTAGCTATGAAGAGAGCAACTGCTATAGAATTGATAGGATATAGAAAGCAAAGAGCCATTGAGAGCAAACAATTAGATGAAAACAACGTGACAAAACATAGCATATCACTCTCGATCAGTTGTGGACCCAGCACTCCACCGGGACCAGGCCACTGCTATGCTGTCCTCTTTACGCACGCCTATACACTGTATACCACTATCTCTATTCTCTTCTCTCTCTCTTTCTTTCACAAACACACAGACACACACATTTTCTATCCGTATTGAAGATAAATTCACTTGCGACTTCCAGCTTCTACTTTCTGGTGCCACAACCTCTGCAATCTTTCCTGCACCACCTCTCGTCGCCTTAAAAAAAGATAGCAATCTCGGAAACCTAGTAAGAAGCCCCACTGCTCGTATTTCTCGGTATTCTTATAGTGCAAACATTCAAACATCGTCACTGTCATTTCCAAATCTTGCTGCATTTCATATAGAATTTTTTGACTTCCAAAGTCGTCACGATCTATAAATTAATCTACTGTTTTGGGCTTCTCTTTCTCTTTAACCTCTTTTACTTGTTTCAGTCATTTGACTGCGGCCATGCTGGATTACCGCCTTTAGTCGAGCAATCGACCCCCGGACTTATTCTGTAAGCCCAGTAACTTATTCTATCGGTCTGTTTTGCCGAACCACTAAGTGACGGAGACGTAAACACACCAGCCTCGGTTGTCAAGCAATGCTAGGGTGACAAACACAGACACACACAGAACCTACACACAGACATATACACACACACACACCACACCCACACACATAATTATATATAATAGACCTTTATAAATAAATAACGTGAATACACGAAGAGACGAACAAAAAGACAACAGTCATTCAAGCCTTCATTCTTCAGTCAGAAACTGATCCCTCATCGCAGATTTCGGCTGTTAATTCTGAGATCCGCTCTGAATCATATATATACATATATACGAACGGGCTTCTTTCAGTTTTCGTCTACCAAATCCCTCACAAGGCATTGGTCGGCCCGGGCTATAGCAGAAGACACTTGCCAAGATGCCACGCAGTGGACTGACCCGGAACCATGTGGTTGGTAAGCAAGCTACTTACCACACAGCCACTCCTTAGTATGAAAACTTCAACTTGTACGCCAGAAAATGCGATATGATAAAGAGTTACCATTGACTTTGCCATTCCTCTTTGATAAGAAGATAAACAGTAGAGAAAGTACAGTGATTTGATAGTTACAAACTAAAATCTCTTGAAACTGAAGGCCAAGTATGGCCAATGACTAATATTGCTAAATAAACAAAAGAATGACTAATTCTAATAACCATGCTGGAAAACATCAAGATGGATGTACAAGTGGATACAGCAACGAGAGTAATGCGATATGAAGTGGGAAGGGCAGGAGGGCTTTTGAAGTTCAGCTTTTAAGAAAAGATTTACAGTATTTTCTGTCATACAAGTATATACAAGTATGTAGTGTAAAATGTAGAGCAAACATTCAAAGATCATCAACGTCTTTCCAAGTCCTGATGCATTTCACGTGGAATTTTTGGTCAGCCAAAGCCGTCTTGGTGTATATTTATATATTTTTATGCGCCCTTTTAAAGCCTAGCCATCCTCATGGGCCCGGTTTCCGGGTTTCTATGGCGTATGTGTTCCCCGGCTGGACGGGACGCCAGTCCATCGCAGCGTTACTCATTTTTACCAGCTGAGTAGACTGGTGCAACGTGAAATGAAGTGTTTTGCTCAAGAACACAACGAGTCGCCCGATCCAGGAATCGAAACCACAATCTTACGATCATGATGCTGACACCCTAACCACTAAGCCACACGCCTCCACCTTGGTGTATAAGTTAACCTATATTATTTTGGTTGTAAATTCCACTTGTGTGATGAAAAATATGGTACGAGCATTTATAAGACAAAAAGGTCTAATTTGAAAAAGATTTAGCCGCTATTTCTAACAGTTTTAGCGACTGTGTAGAGGTTTCCCTCATAAGCTCATACATACAGTGTTTTCTGGCATACAGGTCGACGTGATATATAGTATTAACATGTAGCATAAACATTTAAACATCTTCACTATCTTTCCAAATCCTGCTGCATTTCATGTGGAATTTTTGGTCTTTCGTTTTGGCGTATAAGTCGAACCACCATTTTTCCGCGGTAAATATTAGTCTGAAAAAATCCGACTAGTACGTTGGAAAATACGGTAAATGAATCCTTCGTCATTTTCGACGGTAACTACCCTAGTTTCTTTGATCAACTGAACTAATTATACATTTAATTAACATGTAAGCGGCTGAGTATTCCGCAGACTTGTATATAGTTAACTTGATCCTCACACAGAATCAGCGTGATGCAGAGTGTGTCAAGGCTTTGAAGTACAGCGACAATCCTTCTGGTAGGCTTCTGTACAGTTTCCATCTCCTCATCTTCCTGAGCCCGATCCAAAACTATTAGAAAAGGCACAGAGTGAGATCGAACGCGGGGCGATTTCTTTAAGGACTTCTAAGTAATGGTGTATCCTGGACTACATCATCCTATGTGGCCATTCCGCTTTTTATCTACCGCTAGGTCTACCACTCATTTTTAAAGGAGGCAAGCTCTCGTTTGAGGGAGATTTGTTTGTTATTTCAAGGTGCAGGAGTGGCTTTGTGGTAAGTAGCTTGCTTCCCAACCACATGGTTCCGGGTTCATTCCCACTGCGTGGCACCTTGGGCAAATGTCTTCTACTATAGCCTCGGGTCGATGTCAAGCGATGTTGGAGGGGACAACATCGCTTGACAACCAATGCTGGTGTGTTTGCGTCCCCGTCACTTAGCGGTTCGGCAAAACAGACCGATATGATAAGTACTAAGCTTACAAAGAATAAGTCCCGGGGTCGATTTGCTCACTAAAGGCGGTGCTCCAGCATGGCCGCAGTCAAATGACTGAAACAAGTAAAAGAATAAAAGAGTGAAGTGATGGCGCAACTGTTAAGCAAACGGCCATCCTTGGTCAGGCAGAACTACGGTGGTGATGGTGGTGCTGTAGGCTCTCATGTTGGTAATAGTATTGCTGTTGTTGTTGTTGTTGGTGGTGGTGGTGGTGATGATGATTGTGATGGTGATGGTGTTGTTGCTATGATGTTTAGCCCAAGGGACGGGGGTGCAATCATTGGATCAACAAACCTATGATCAAAGCTGTTCTAGCCCGAAGTTTTTGGGGAGGAGTCAGTCGATTACATCGACCCCAGTATGGAACTGGTACTTAATTCATCGACCCCGAAAGGATGAAAGGCAAAGTCGACCCCGGCGGAATTTGAACTCAGAACGTAACGGCAGACGAAATACCTATTTCTTTACTACCCACAAGGGGCTAAACACAGAGGCGACAACCAAGGACAGACAAACGGATTAAGTCGATTACATCGACCCCAGTGCGTAACTGGTACTTAATTTATCGACCCCGAAAGGATGAAAAGCACAGTCGACCTCGGCAGAATTTGAACTCAGAACGTAACGGCAGACGAAATACCTATTTCTTTACTACCCACAAGGGGCTAAACACAGAGGCGACAACCAAGGACAGACAAACGGATTAAGTCGATTACATCGATCCCAGTGCGTAACTGGTACTTATTTATCGACCCGGAAAGGATGAAAAGCACAGTCGACCTCGGTGGAATTTGAACTCAGAACGTAACGGCAGAGGAAATACCGCTAAGCATTTCGCCCGGCGTGCTAACGTTTCTGCCAGCTCATTGCCTTGTATACAAGAGTATATTGTAATCATAGGCACACTATGCAACTGGCATAGTATATCTAGGACTACGCTACTCTGGCTATATATGTTTCACTACCATTTTGAAGCCGTAGGGCTTGACTTGAGGCTGAGTTGGTCAATAGTTCTTGTATTTTTAGATGTTCACTCAGAGACAACACTAATCCAGCGTTTCCAGCCGTGACCATCCTAATTTCCTAATTGATTTTAGTGACCATCCACTATGTCCTTAGGGTGGGATTTGAAAAAAAACGAAAAGAGAACTTTGACTGTTGTTTTTAGCAGATCGAGCGACCACGTAGCGGTTCGCTCCGGTTGTTGACTGTGCTTAAGTTGGACCTGGTGAAGACGATGGCGGAGCCTGTGGTGGTGGTGGTGGTGGCGACGGTGCTGGTGCTGGTGGAGGTGGTGGTAGCGTAGTAGGTGGTGGCGGGGGGACAGTGATAGTGCTGATAGAGATGGTGGTGGTGCTGGTGGTAGCAGTGGGGCGGCGGCGGTGGTGTGAACACTAGCTCTATTACTATAACTAACACACAGAATGTACTGTTCGTTTGTTTTTGTTGTTGTTGTTGTTGGTGGTGGTGGTGGTTGTGGTGAGGGTGATGGTGATGGTAGTGATGGTGGTGATGGTGGTGATGGTGTTGCTACGAGTTCGTGGTGGCCTGTTATGTAAGATATGAAGAAAGTCGGGGTGGCAGCGCAACATACAGAAAATTCTTTTGTTGTGACTAAAAAAGTCAGAAAAAATCGGAAAATTTAGTCAGGTTGTGGCTGTGGCGGCGGCGGCGGCGGTGGGGTGGGGGGCTTCATTGTAGAGATGGTGGTGATGTGGCGTCGGGGGGGGCTTCATTGTAGAGTGGTGGCGGCGGGGGGCTTCATTGTAGAGATGGTGGTGATGGTGGCGTCGGGGGGGGGCTTCATTGTAGAGATGTGGCGTCGGGGGGGGGCTTCATTGTAGAGATGGTGTGATGGTGGCGTCGGGGGGGGGGCTTCATTGTAGAGATGGTGGCGGCGGGGGGCTTCATTGTAGAGATGGTGGTGATGGTGGGTCGGGGGGGGGCTTCATTGTAGAGATGGTGGTGATGGTGGCGTCGGGGGGGTGGCTTCATTGTAGAGATGGTGGTGATGGTGGCGTCGGGGGGGTGGCTTCATTGTAGAGATGGTGGCGGCGGGGGGCTTCATTGTAGAGATAGCGGGGGGGAGGGGCGTCGGCGGTGGTTATGAGGGGGTGGGGTGGGGTGGGGGTTGATAGTGGTGGTGCTGTTTTTGTTGTAGTGGTTGTAGTGTTCGTCGAGGTTGTGGTGGCTGTGTGTGTGTGGAGGTAGTGGCTGACGGCGATGCTGTAGCGGCGGTAGTAGAGATGGTAGTACCGATAGTAAAGGTATTGGTGGTGGTATTGGTGTTAGTAGTGGTGTTAGTAGTGGCAGCTGATGTTCTTTACAGTGGCATCTGTGATGGTGGTAATGACAGTAGTGGTGGCGAGCGACACCAGTTGCGGTAGTAGTAGAGGCAGTGGTAGTATCTGTGATGATAGTAGTAGTAGTAGTGGTGTTGGTGTTGGTGTTATTAGTAGTAGTAATAGTGGTGGTGGCAGTTATAGTAGTAGTTATGGTGACGGTAGTAATGCTTATGGTAGTAGTAGTAGCAGTAGTAGTGGTGGTGGTGATTTTACTAGCAGTAGTAGTAGTTCAAAGGTGGCACTGTTTTGGTGGTAGTAGTATAGTAGTAGTAGTAGTAGTAGTAGTAGTAGTAGTAGTAGTAGTAGAGTAGTAGTAGTGATTTTAGTTATATTAGTAGTAATAGTACAAGGTGATAGTGTGTTGGTGGTAGTAGTGGTGTCTAGTGAGAAAAAAGTGGTAGTAGTAGTAGTAGTAGTAGTAGCTGTAGTAGTGGCGATGGTATGGATGGTTGTAGCGAAAGTATAGCGATGGTTCTAGCTGAGAGTGGTACAGTGAGGGTGGCGGAGGTGGTATGGTGACGGTAGGCAAATCTGTAATGGTAGTGGTGTGAGTATTGGTTGTAGTAGAGTCGGTGGTGAGATGTGCGCGCAGCGGTGGTAGCGGTGATGGTTGTGAGGTAGTGTATAGTGGTAGCTGTTGGTTGTATAGGATGTAGTAGCAATGAGGGAGGATGTTCGTGTCTAGAACAATATCGTCCCACAGTCAGCAGACTTCTAGTAAAAGGATGTTCCTAACATGACCATCATGTTTAGTGAAGGCCAGACTACGTTAATCAATGTATCTTGTTTAACGCAGCGGAGGTGATGTTGAAGGATGAGATCTAGCTGTTGTTTCTAGCAAGCCAAATGACCACTTCGATACTAACTACCGTGTTTACGATAGAGGTGGGGATGCGACGTGCTAATGGTAATGATGATGGTGATGATGATCTTGTTGTTGTTTAGCCCCAAAGTTGTTGTCTTACCATTTCTATCTATCTATCTATCTATCTATCTATCTATCTATCTATCTATCTATCTATCTATCTATCTATCTATCTATCTATCTATCTATCTATATACACGTAAAATATATAGGGTAGCTAATATTTTTTAGAAATTTCACTACCAGTCGCCTAGCATGTATAAAAAGTCAATAGATAACATATTCTCAATATTAAATAGTGTACATTTAAACACAAGAGAAACTACCTTTAATAGGTAATTTTTCACGCTAGAAGGAGCAGTCAAAACGACCAAAATCATATATATATATGTGTGTGTGTGTGTGTGTGGCTCTGTTGGCAAGTAGTTTGCTTACCAGCCACATGGTTCCGAGTTCAGTGCCACTGCGTGGCACCTTGGGTAGGTGTCTTCTACTATAGTGGTTCGGCAAAACAGACCGAAAGAATAAGTACTAGGCTTACAAAGAATAAGTCCTGGGGTTGATTAGTTTGACTAAATGCAGTGCTTCAGCATGGCACAGTCAAATGACTGAAACAAGTAAAAGAAAGAATATATATATATATATATATATATTATATATATATATATATATATGTATGTATGCATGTATATTACATATATGTATATATAATATATATATCTCCTCTCTCTCTCTCTTCCTTTGCTTCTCTTTCTTTTCTTTTCTCTCTTCTCTGTCACGTGACTGCTGGCCGAAATCTGCCTTTCGCTTTCACCAGCGTCGTGTTAACATCGTTGTTTTTTCGTCCGCCGCTATAGGCATCGCCGATAAGGCTCCTTTCCAATGCGCCAGAGAAAAAAATTTGTTTGCTTGTTATCAGTCGTAAGACACTTGTTGTTTTCACCGTTAATGCTTCTGTATTTCATGTTTCTGTATTCCATATTGTTTTTGTTTTTTTATATTCGTCCCTTTTGCTGTCCTGGTGTTCGTATGCATTCGATCCTTCTTCCAGAAATCTACGCTCCCAGCTTAGTTTTTCTAATGCTCGTTGCTTAGTTTTTCTTGGAGGGCTGGCCGTGATCTAGTAATCTCAAGATTAATCAGCCGAAATTACTACGATGATCCGGTTCTTGACTGAAGACTGAGGGTTTCGAATGTCCTGTCCGTGTTTATTGTATCGTCTTCTAAGAGTTATACGTTCTTGTCCATGTTGTATTTTTCTACATACCTTAATATATATATATATATATATATATATTATATATATATATAGAGAGAGAGAGAGAGAGAGAGAGGCAGAGAGAGACATGCCGTCCACTTCTATTATTCTATACACAGAAGTCGATGCCAGCTGCTGGTCTTTCTGCAAAGGGGGGCTACTTGTAATTGACTTGTTTAAGAGAGCATTTCTTAACCAACTTCCTCCCCTTGTTTTTGATACTGCGAACACACACACGCACGCTCACACACACACACACACACATGCACGCACGCACGCACGCACTCATGCACACACGCACGCATGCACGCACGCACACATACATGCACGCACGCATGCACGCACGCACGCATGCACGCACGCACGCATGCAAGCACGCACGCACACACACACACACACACACATACACACATATATATATATGGCGGTGAGCTGGCAGAAACGTTAGCACGCCGGGCGAAATGCGTAGCTGTATTTCGTCTGCCGCTACGTTCTGAGTTCAAATTCCGCCGAGGTCGACTTTGCCTTTCATCCTTTCGGGGTCGATAAATTAAGTACCAGTTACGCACTGGGATCGATGTAATCGACTTAATCCGTTTGTCTGTCCTTGTTTGTCCCCTCTATGTTAGCCCCTTGTGGGTAGTAAAGAAAATATTATATGTATATATATATATATATATATATATATATATATATATATTTATTTATTTATGTACGTATAGGATCAGTGCCGATTACATCTATTTCTGTTGGTGTGAGGTTAGCTGAGACAGCAACAGCCCTTGCAGTTCCAGCATCACCATCATCACCAACAGCAACACGAAAAACTGGAGAAAGCTACCCAGAATGCCCTTGAAACCAGATCTCCCTCTCTTTCTCTCTCAAACACGCACAAACACAACTTCATGTCCACACCCTGAAATAGATTCCGTTTGCACAGGTTCCTCCACTACCCGACATATCTATCAAGAATAACTACCAGGCTACGGATATCGGGTATTCCGCCTGGTGTGAACTTTTGGTGGATTGTGGCCTGCGTTGTATTAGAAGATCCGGACATACTCCGAGAAGTCAAGCGAAGTGGCACGGAAAACTGGTCCGGGATAAACATAGAGATCCTGCTTCATGTGAAGCCATAGAACATAAGAAAAATCCTGGACCTTATACAGATGTCCAATTGGGTCGAACTAGTTGTTCTGGAAGGCCGAAAACCCAAATGCATCCTTTGTGGGGCCACAAACCATCTAGGCCTAGCGAAAGCATTTCTTGTTTTTGGTGCTAGCCACGTTGGAAAATCTTTTGTTATTACTGTTGTTGACGCCTTTCTCGCTGGTTTGATCACCTCCCCTTAGCGAAAGCGGAGGTATTGTTTTCAGTCGTGTTTGTTTGTTTGTTTGTTTGTCTGCCCGTGGACAAGACATCTCCAGAATCGCTGGATCGATGCGATGAAACTTTCAGAGATGTTTGCCAACTGTAAACCAATCAAATTCTGCCATATAACCTCTCATAACTTTTTTTCATATTTTGGAATTTTCAGAAACCTTTTACGAATTTGTGTTCTACAAACGGGAAATCATGTGATTATCTAAAATTAAAACAAAAATGTTTTGGTGCGTGATTTAAGGCCTGTTTGGCTGTTATTTTTAGCATATCTGACGACTACCTCAGTGAGTGGAAAATATTTGCCAACACGTGCTTTCTCGAAGACAAAAGAGTTCTCGTGCTTTGTTCGTTACTATGGAAACAGACACGAATGTGTCTGCGGCTTACGATTGGCTAAAATAACCCCCAAAATGTGCGAAATTTAAAAACTAACAAATCTTTATTTATTGATTTATCGCGAAAATGAATTTCAAAGCAGTGATTAGCATATAAAACCATATCATTACACCGAATATGAAATCACTTGAAGCAGGAATTAAAGAGATTGAAAATTGGCAGCCAGAGAAAATCCAGTAGTAGTAGTAGTAGCAGCGATGGTAGTGTTGGTGGTAGTGATGATTGTTGTGGTGATGATTCGAGGTGGTAGTGGTAACGCAAGTAGTGGTGGCGCATCAATTTATTGGTCACAATAATCGGATCAGTTTGATGCAGTCTAGTGAGAGAGAAAGAGAGAGAGAGAGGAGAGAAGAGAG
>NW_021835143.1:35000-50427 GCF_006345805.1 Octopus sinensis | reverse complement strand
GGTGTGTTTACGTCCCCGTCACTTAGCGGTTCGGCCAAAGAGACCGATAGAATAAGTACTGGGCTTACAAAAGAATAAGTCCCGGGGTCGAGTTTCTCGACTAAATGCGGTGCTCCAGCATGGCCGCAGTCAAATGACTGAAACAAGTAAAAGAGTAAGAGTAAAAAGAATATAAGAAATTCTGCTCAAAATTATTGGTCAACCGGAGATTGCAATAAAAGACAACTGGCTAAATGCGTCACTTAGTGAGATTGAACCTGGATCCACATGGTTGCAAAGTGAGCTTCTTAAGTAAACAGCTCTACGTGCACTTAGACATTTCTTTATTTGTTGTCGTTTTCGTTTCTCAATTTGTAATTGTTTGCGTTGAGTGAATAGAATTCTTAAGATGTGAGACTGAGAGAGAGAGCGGAGAGAGATCAATACCAATCAATGAGTGTTGCTGATCAATGGATACATGATTACGTGACGTGAAGCCCACGCCGCCTCACCGTCATCTCCATCTACTCAGGATACAAAGGAAAGGAGAAATAATAAACCAAACGATGAGATGAAAAAAACAAAAAAAACAAAAATATGATGATGATGAGAAGAAGAGAAGTTGAAAGAACAAGATGGCATTCAGAGGAGGAGGAGGGGAAACGGAGGTGGAAGAGGATTGAAGAGGTAAAGGAAAAAAAAAGAAAAGAAGGAATGGAAAAAAAAAAGAAACAAGGAAAGGGCTGCAGAAGAAGAGGACAGAAGTGAAGAGGATCATCAATCTCATTGTCATTATTTTCGTTACCAACACCCTCATCATCATCATCATCATCATCATCAATATGGTCATTATCATTGTTATCGACATCATCATCATCATCATCATCATCATCGCCGTCATTGATAAATTAAGGACCAGTGAAACACTGGAGTCAATGGCATCAACTTGTCCCCTATCCCCAGAAATTTCAGGCCTTTGTGCCTTTAGTAGAAAGGATTGTCCTTGAGAGTTTCTTGAAAGGCGTGTTAAAGAGTGGATGGTACCTCTCTAAGTGTAGACCTGGCAAGAGTGGATGGTACCTCTCTAAGTGTAGACCTGGCAAGAGTGTATGGTACCTCTCTAAGTGTAAACCTGGCAAGAGTGGATGGTACCTCTCTAAGTGTAGACCTGGCAAGAGTGGATGGTACCTCTCTAAGTGTAGACCTGGCCAGAGTGGATGGTACCTCTCTAAGTGTAGACCTGGCCAGAGTGGATGGTACCTCTCTAAGTGTAGACCTGGCCAGAGTGGATGGTACCTCTCTAAGTGTAGACCTAGCCAGAGTGGATGGTACCTCTCTAAGTGTAGACCTGGCCAGAGTGGATGGTACCTCTCTAAGTGTAGACCTGGCCAGAGTGGATTGGTACCTCTCTAGACTGTTCTCTCTAAGTGTAAACCTGGCCAGAGTGGATGGTACCCTCTAGTGTAACCTGGCAGAGTGGATGGTACCTCTCTAAGTGTAGACCTGGCCAGAGTGGATGGTACCTCTCTAAGTGTAGACCTGGCAAGAGTGGATGGTACCTCTCTAAGTGTAGACCTGGCAAGAGTGGATGGTACCTCTCTAAGTGTAAACCTGGCAAGAGTGGATGGTACCTCTCTAAGTGTAAACCTGGCCAGAGTGGATGGTACCTCTCTAAGTGTAGACCTGGCAAGAGTGGATGGTACCTCTCTAAGTGTAGACCTGGCAAGAATGGATGGTACCTCTCTAAGTGTAGACCTGGCCAGAGTGGATGGTATCTCTCTAAGTGTAAACCTGGCAAGAGTGGATGGTACCTCTCTAAGTGTAAATCTGGCAAGAGTGGATGGTACCTCTCTAAGTGTAGACCTGGCAAGAGTGGATGGTACCTCTCTAAGTGTAAACCTGGCAAGAGTGGATGGTACCTCTCTAAGTGTAGACCTGGCCAGAGTGGATGGTACCTCTCTAAGTGTAGACCTGGCCAGAGTGGATGGTACCTCTCTAAGTGTAGACCTGGCAAGAGTGGATGGTACCTCTCTAAGTGTAGACCTGGCAAGAGTGGATGGTACCTCTCTAAGTGTAAACCTGGCCAGAGTGGATGGTACCTCTCTAAGTGTAGACCTGGCAAGAGTGGATGGTACCTCTCTAAGTGTAGACCTGGCAAGAGTGGATGGTACCTCTCTAAGTGTAGACCTGACAAGAGTGGATGGTACCTCTCTAAGTGTAGACCTGACAAGAGTGGATGGTACCTCTCTAAGTGTAAACCTGGCAAGAGTGAATGGTACCTCTCTAAGTGTAGACCTGGCCAGAGTGGATGGTACCTCTCTAAGTGTAGACCTGGCAAGAGTGGATGGTACCTCTCTAAGTGTAGACCTGGCCAGAGTGGATGGTACCTATCTAAGTGTAAACCTGGCCAGAGTGGATGGTACCTCTCTAAGTGTAGACCTGGCAAGAGTGGATGGTACCTCTCTAAGTGTAGACCTGTGAGTGGGAGAGAAAGAATAGGAAAGAGCACTTGCTTCGGGGATATCTCAGACAGTGGGGTTCCTCAATTATCCCTAGAGGCATTCCTGTATCTGGAGGGCCACATCTCTATCATCCTCCTCCCCAGCCCTTTTTTTTAACCTTTGTCTGCATTTCTCCCTTCTTTTTCAGTATATACCTTGTAGACTTTTCTTTCTTTCTTATCATTTCATTATATGTAAACCCCACACTTTATGTTTGTCTTTGTATCGTACTCCTTCATTGTTCACCCTTGTGGCAAATAAATAAAATCATCATCATCATCATTATTATTATTATTATTATTATTATCATTATTATTATTATTATTATTATTATTATTATTGAGTGAGAGCAGTGCATGCCATCAAAGTGACACTGGAATAAAATATACGAAGCCCAGTATACCCATCATGACTATCCGTCTGATAAGGGTACACCAGGCACATGCATCACAACCATATGTGCGTGACATGGTGATCTCATATCAAGATAAACAGCACATGACCTTGCAGGTGGGGCCCAGTTAGAATTTTCTTCAGGTTGAGTAGCCCATTCCACTCAAAAGGTCCCTGAATAAGGGTTGTTTAAGGATGTTGAACGAAACACCCATGTTTCCAGAGATGAATTATTCAAACCCCAAAGAATCCCTCTCAACACATGGTTATGATACTCCCCCACTACTTCTGCTCGTGATCAGAGATGCACATATCGTCAGCCACGAAGGGACATGCTCAACTGGTTATGGTCAAACAACTGACAAGCAAATCTGTGGTATTGAGCAGAATATTTGCTGTAACCCATCTTTTATACCAAGACAAAACAGTGTACATGATAACACTTCCAATCAGTTAAGATCAGAAGCCATGAGAGCCACTGCCTGGTACTGCATCAGGGCATTTATTATTATTATTATTATTATTATTATCATTATTATTATTATCATTATCATTATCATTATTATTATTATCATTATTATTATCATTATTATTATCATTATTATCATTATTATTATTATTATTCAGTAGTTTTATTTTTATAGCGTGCTTTCACTTCACTACCAAGCGCAGCTCTGTGTGCCTTGGGTATGTGCTGTGATTTGTTGTGATGCTCTGATGGTTATTGTATAGAAAGTGTTCTGCGTAGGATGTGTGCAGTGCCTAGTAGTGCAATTTTCTGTATGTTATATGTGTTTGTAAGTCCTGGTGTTCTTGTTATGTATTTGTTGTATGAATGAGAGCATTAAATGGCTAATCTAGATTCACCTGTCTGGTTAAAAAAGATAAAAACATTACATTATGGCTAATATTAATCACACTAATTATTTTTCCATCAGCAAAATACGAAAGAGACAGGAGTTTATGCCTTCACCTTTGCGTAAAGTCTCTCCATACCTAGCCAGTATTTTTGTATGGAATAGAAATCAATAAATAAGATATATAGAGATCAATTTAATTTGTCATTGATACCATCACTGCGACCATTAGTTTTATGTTGGTGGAAGTATAATTAACGATGATGATAAACAGGTATATTTTGCTATTTAATCTTTTAGCCATGGAACAAATTTTTTTGTATGTAACTGCTTCAAGAATATTCTAATCCTTATAATCTCTCATTTCCATAATTCTCTAATTATTGTACAGATGGTGTCCCCAAAAGAATTATTATCTGTCACCATTTTTTCAATATTGTACAGGCATGGCTGTGTGGTAAGAAGTGGTCCAGGTTCAATCCCATTGGATGACAGTTTTGGGCAAGTGTCTTCTACTAAAGCCCCAAGCCATCCAAAGCCTCGTGATGAAACTTGGTAGATGGAAACTGAAAGAAGCCCCTAGTGTATGTGTACAATTGTGTATGTTACTGTCTCCTTGTTTTGATGTTGTGTCCTTTGTTCCCAATCTTCCAAGGCATGTTTGGTCATGGGGTTGGTAACAGGAAGAGCCTCTAGTTATTGAAAAATTTGTCTCAACGAAACTCCATCTAACCCATGCAAGCATGGAAAAGTGGATGTTAAAACTATGATGATGTTAACAAGAGTACAATATAGGCACAGGAGTGGCTGTGTGGTAAGTAGCTTGTTTACCAACCACATGGTTCCGGGTTCAGTCCCACTGCTATAGCCCTGGGCTGACCAATGCCTTGTGAGTGGATTTGGTAGACGGAAACTGAAAGAAGCCTGTCGTATATATGTATATATATATATATATATATATATATGTGTGTGTGTGTTTGTGTGTCTGTGTTTGTCCCCCTAGCCATTGCTTGACAACCGATGCTGGTGTGTTTACGTCCCCGTCACTTAGCGGTTTGGCAAAACAGACCGATAGAATAAGTATTGGGCTTACAAAGAATAAGTCCCAGCGTCGATTTGCTTGACTAAAGGCAGTGCTCCAGCATGGCCGCAGTCAAATGACTGAAACAAGTAAAAGAGTAATCTATAATAACAAAAGTGAAATTCTGTCTGTCCGTCTGGGACCCCTGTATCTTAGTCTACATTTGCTCTACACAGACATATTATACCTTTTTTGGAATCAGGATGATCCCAGGATTGAAAAATCTGCCCTTCATCTGGTTCTTGAACATCCAGCATTGGGATCTGATTTAAAAGCATTTGGGCTGCTATTTCTAGCAGGTAAAGCTTGGCTGATTCACACCATCTTGGTTGGTGTTTGTCAGATGATGTCAGAGATGGAAGAGGAGATAAATGACATTTACTTCGTTAATTTTACATCCAGATAAGAACTTGGGGACAAACTGGCCAACAGTTGGAATTTAACTAGGGGACTGGAACAATAGAATGATTGCATTCCAGAATTAATTCTCACCTGTCCTTAACCTCTGATCAAACACCTTCTGGGGCATTTAGTCATTATAGATGTATTATAGTCGTGCTATTTAGCTCTCTTTAGTTTTGGGTCAGGGGCCCAATTAGCCCTCTTCATGGGGTGGGGACAAACACAGACACATAAACATACACACACACACACACACACATATATATATATGATTGGCTTCTTTCAGTTTCCATCTACCAAATCTACTCACAAAGGTTTGGTCAGCCTGAGGCTATAGCAAAAGACACTTGCCCAAGGTGCCACGCAGTGGGACTGAACCTTGAACTATGTGGTTGGTAAGCAAACTACTTACCACATAGCCATGCCTATATATATATATATATATATATATATATATATATATATATATATATATATATATATATATATATATATATATTATATATATATATAGCCATGCCTATATATATATATATCTATATCATCATCATCATCATCATCGTTTAACGTCCGTTTTCTGCACTGGTATGTGTTGGACAGTTCAACCGAGGTCTGGGAAGCCAGGGGCTGCACCAGGCTCCAGTCTGATCTGGCAGAGTTTCTACAGCTGGATGCCCTTCCTAATGCCAACCACTCCGCGAGTGTAGTGGTTGCCTTTTACGTGCCAGGGGAGTCTGGCATCCGCCACGATTGGTTGGTGCTTTTAATGTGCCACCGGCACGGAAGCCAGCCAAGGCGGCACTGGCATCGGCCACGTTCGGATGGGGCTTTTTATGTGCCACCGGCACAGAAGCCAGTCGAGGCGGCGCTGATATATATATATAAAGGGGTAAAGACCCCCTTCGGTCATGAATGACCATGGGATTGCACCTAGAAAGTTACCCTCCTAGACACAAGTCCGGGCAAGGTTGTTTATGGAAGACCAGCAGTCGCCCATGCATACCAGCCTCCCCTCTCCACGCCACCAGTGTTGTCCAAGAGAAAGGCAAAGGTCGATACAGCTTGGCACCAGTGACGTCGCAACTCATTTCTACAGCTGAGTGAACTGGAGCAACATGAAATAAAGTGCCTTGCTCGAGAACATATATATATATATATATATATATATATATTATATATATATATATATATATATTTATATACAGCAGGTTTCTTTCAGTTTCCATCTCCAAATCTACCAAAAGACTTTGCTCCAGTCCAAGGCTATAGTAATAGACACTTGCCCAAAGTCCCATGCAGTGGGACCGAACCCAGAACCATGTGGTTGGGAAGCAAGAGTCTTACCACACAGCCACATGTTCATTATTATGCAGGTAAATGCAGGTAAGTTTATGAATTTCAATGTAGGATATAAATATTTAAATCTAATGTTTGATGCACACACACACATACACACACACACATACAGAAACTTACCCACAAACACACACATACACCCACCCCTTATAAACACCCCCCACCCACCCAAATCCGCATTATATAGTTCGTTTATTGTTTGCTACATGTTGCGTCTTTGTTTCGAGATTTAATGCTTTCCAATCATCCTTTATTTCTTATTAATCATCTTTTCATAATCATCTTCTAAATCTTAATTAATTGACCAGTTAGCTAATCAATTATTTTCTTGTATTTCAAATCCTCCAACAATATTTACAAAAACCATTTTAACGTGGACAGACATTTTTGTTACGACTCATTAGATTGTACGCACTAATTAATTCAGTCTGGTGTATTCAGACTTACATAAAACGAATTAATAACAAATGACTCCACATGGTCATTCCAATGCAAGAAACAGCAGCCGTATCACTCAAATTAACACTCTTCTTGCTTCAAAAAGGAAAGAGCATTTTGGAGTTAGTGTCACCTAATGAGGCTGATTTAACCCTTTTGTTACCCTATTTTTGTTGAGATACTCTGTGTTTCTTTCAATTGATTTTAAATGTAACAAAGAATTTAATAAAACAACTTAGTTATCATTAAGCTAGTGTTAGGAACATAAATTGTGACCAAGGTTTGGTGGAAGATTTTAATTGAAAATTTATGAAAACAAGACATTTGTACTCAGAGCCAGAGGCAGTTTCAGATGGGTTGGTTATGAAGGGGTTAAAGAGGGTTTTGTTAAATGTGTGTGTGTGTGTAGGGGGGGGGGCTTGAGAAGTTAAAAATGCAGAAGAGGAAGAGAGGACAGGGGACATCCATAATTCTTGAAAACAACTAGCCTCAGCTTTAAGGATGGTCCTCAGTGCCAGGAACATTCAGAGGTTTTCACACTTTGCTAAAACCAAAAGTACTACCCCACCATCATCTTCAAACAATTTGGCTGGTGATGATGGTGGTGAGTGGTGGTGGTGGTGGGTGGACTGAAGAATATTAAAATAAAAGAATGCAAAAGTAAGATTAAGTGGAACACGCAAAGAAAATCCTTCCCCCTCCTGAAGCTGTATGAAGTTCCCATGGTTTTAAGTAACCTCCAAGGCACTGAAGGCTTTTTGGAACCAATTGTAGAAAGAAAAGGTAAAGATAAATTGAGAACTTAAAGACAGAACTTAAATACCAATTTCTTTACTACCCACAAGGGGCTAAACATAGAGGGGACAAACAAGGACAGACAAACGGATTAAGTCGATTATATCGACCCCAGTGTGTAACTGGTACTTAATTTATCGATCCCCAAAGGATGAAAGGCAAAGTCGACCTCAGTGGAATTTGAACTCAGAACGTAACAGCAGACGAAATATGGCTACGCATTTCGCCCGGCGTGCTAACGATTCTGCCAGCTCGTCGTGGCTATAGCAGCCAAACCTGTTCCCCTCAGACACTGGCTGGACCGCAAATTTTTTTTCCCACAAGAGGTGGCCCGTAAAAAGCACCATCCGTCCGTGGCCGTTTGCCAGCCCCGTCTGGCACCTGTGCGGGTGGCACGTAAAAAGCACCCACTACACTCACGGAGTGGTTAGCGTTAGGAAGGGCATCCAGCCGTAGAAACTCTGCAAGATCAGACTGGAGCCTGGTGCATCCTTCTGGCTTCCCAGACCCCAGTTGAACCGTCCAACCCATGCCAGCATGGAAAGCGGACGCTAAATGATGATGATGATGATGATGATGATGAATTCTGAACCCCTGTTATGAACTCATTGGCATACGGCCAATCAAAGCTCAACTATCAAACCAATTTATGAGCGCATAACAAGGGATGGGCGATAAAATAAGGTCCCTTGGGCAAGGAATGACCTTGCTTCTTTTCTCTTTTAAGAATGCTTGTTGTTATTGTTCTTGTTCCAACCATGGCTGCCTCTGCGTAGTTATTTGTGTTGTTGTTTACTTTGTAAAGCAGTAAGGGGAGAGGCTTGCTAGCACATCACCCTCTACCCGCATGTTCCCCATCCACACCGTTACCATATGGGGCCCCTAACAAAATCCGATAATAGGTATAGATGCAAATCTATCTAATTACTTGTCCCCTTCTAAAATCAGGCATAACTTGGTCATCGGTCAACTTACAACACCGTTCTTCGTCTTGGGTTTACTTGGTGGAGTGTGTTTGTTAACTTGACAACAAGGTCAAGGTGAGCTCAGATCGGTTGTATGCAAATGAGTTCATTACTTGGGTCCGGAACTCTCGTGGGAAAAAAAAGATTTCACAGCCGGGCCCGCTGACAATATTATTTATATTATTATATATATATATACATGTATGTGGAGGCGCAATGGCCCAGTGGTTAGGGCAGCGGACTCGCGGTTTCAATTCCCAGACCGGGCGTTGTGAGTGTTTATTGAGCGAAAACACCTAAAGCTCCACAAGGGGGTGGTGGCGACCCCTGTTGTACTCTTTCGTTACAACTTTCTCTCACTCTTTCTTCTGTTGGCCTGCTCGCTTAGCCAGCGGGGTGGCGTCATTTGAAGGCTAAAAAACAATGTGAAGCGCATTGTGACCAGCGATGTGTAGCAACAACTGATAGCCTGGTCGGTCACGGTGATATACATATATATACACTTAATGGAATCTCCTGTCATTAGACGACGTACAATGGTTCTGAAATTTCTTGCTGGACATCCATATGGATGATTTGTTTATAATGATCAAATGTTTGTATTCACAGAAGCTTACACTAATTGACATTATCTGTACAGGTGCACAACGTTCCATATGTCAGATGTCGAAATGATCGCAAAGCAATGTGAAATGAAGTGCTTTGTTCAAGGCGCAGGAGTGGCTGTGTGGTAAGCAGCTTGCTAACCAACCACATGGTTCCGGGTTCAGTCCCACTGCGTGGCATCTTGGGCAAGTGTCTTTTGCTATAGCCCCGGGCCGACCATTGCCTTGTGAGTGGATTTGGTAGACGGAAACTGAAAGAAGCCTGTCGTATATATGTATATATATATATGTGTATGTGTGTGTGTTTGTGTGTCTGTGATTGTCCCCCTAGCATTGCTTGACAACCGATGCTGGTGTGTTTACGTCCCCGTCACTTAGCGGTTCGGCTAAGTCCTGGGGTTGATTTGCTCGACTAAAGGCGGTGCTCCAGCATGGCCGCAGTCAAATGACTGAAACAAGTAAAAGAGTAAAAAGAGTAAAGAGAGTAACATAACGCAATGCCTGATCCGGGAATTGAAACCATGATCTCGCAGTCATGAGTGTAACACCCTAACCACTAAGCCATCCACCTGCACGTGTCTTTCTCTCTATATGTGTGTGTGTGTTGGCAGAATTCTGCTTCAAGCACCGCATGTAACCCCTTCATAGCTTTTTTATTTTTCGGTATTTTCAGAAAATTTTTGTTAATTTGTATTCTGCACATGGGAATTGACATGACTATGAAATAATATTTTCCTTTTTTAATTTTCTGAAATTAAACAAAAATTTTTTGGTTAATTTATGGAATTTCAAAAAAAAAATTACATTTTAAAATACAGAAAGTCCTAAATTTTGGCTTAAATTCCATTAATAGACTATTAAATGTGTTTATGAGGAGAAGGATATTGAAAAACATCAATACACGTCAAAACTGGCAAACAGACCAGGAGGGTGGTAGGGAGATGTGCTAAAAATAACAGCTAAATAGGCATTAAATCACTTCCCCAAAAATTTTGTGTTGATTTTTTGAAAATTGTATGAATTCCTGTATGTGAAACACAAATTCGCAAAGAATTTTCTGAAAATTCCCCAAAACCTATATAGTTACAAGGGGTTATATGGGGTGGGGTAAAGCACAACTCTGCCTACATATTTATAAAATGTTGACTTATGTCGTAGAATTAAATGGCAAATATCGGAAATAATTTTGCAGAAAATTTAAATTTAAATTTATATTTAATATATATATATATATATATATAAAATATTATTAGAGACAAAACCACTATTTTGCAAAACAAACAAGGAAAGACTTAATCAATACATAAAATTTTAATATCTTTTACTTGTTTCAGTCATTTGACTGCGGCCATGCTGGAGCACCGCCTTTAGTCGAGCAACTTAACCCCGGGACTTATTTTTTTGTAAGCCCAGTACTTATTCTATCGGTCTCTTTTGCCGAACCGCTAAGTGACGGGGACATAAACACACCAGCATCGGTTGTCAAGCAATGCTAGGGGGACAAACACAGACACACACACGCATATATATATTTATATATACATATATACGACGGGCTTCTTTCAGTTTCCGTCTCCCAAATCCACTCACAAGGCTTTGGTCAGCCCGAGGCTATAGTAGAAAACACTTGCCCAAGATGCCATATATATATATGTAGGTATAAAAATCTTTAAATTTCGGTTTATTTCTCTGTCAAATGTAATGCTTATTTGATTTGAATTAATCAAGCGTTGTCTTGTAGCTTCAAGATTTCACCGATGTAGTACTTTTATTCTTTTACTTGTTTCAGTCAGTTGACTGTGGCCATGCTGGAGCACCGCCTTTAGTTGAACAAATCGACCCCAGGACTTATTCTTTGTAAGCCTACTACTTATACTATCTGTCTCTTTTGCCGAAACACTAAGTTACGGGGACATAAACACACCAGTATCGGTTGTGAAGCGATGTTGGGGTACAAACACAGTCACACACACATATATATATATATAAAAGAATACAAAAAATGGAACAAGAGTGCAACAGGCGACAACAAAACGTCCAGATAGTTAGACGATACAAAAAGGGATAAGATAAAACAAGGACTGGTCATTCAGAGTTTTCTATCTTCAGTCGAGTTCCAGCTCATCTTTGCAGTTTTGACTGGTTATACTCAAGACTGCTCCAATCTGGCCAGCCCCAAGAAAAATCTAAGCTAAGAACACAAGGATGGGAAAAAAAATGGAGAAATGGTACACAAATACAAATGCAAACAACAAGACATATACGATGGGCTTCTTTCGGTTTCCATCAACCAAATTCACTCACAAGGCTTTGGTCGGCCCGAGACTATAGTAGAAGACACTTGCTCAAGGTGCCACGCGGTGACATTGTAGGATAAGTGTGAGAGGCTGGATTTGGCCAGTTTGAACAATAAAAATAGGGTAGAATATTTGGGCAGGATAAGATTGGTTTAAATGTGAAAGGGCTGCCGTTAAACTGTTTTTATATATTGACACAAAAACGAACATTATTGTGTGTGCATGCGTGTGTGAGAATACATGTGTGTGTGTGTGTTTGTTTATATCTCTGCTTCTGCGGAAATCAATCTGCTTGAATTTCTGCTGTTTTTGTCATTTCCTCCGTCAACAAATTGCCTAGCGGTCTTAATGCCTTCAAAGACACATGGAATAAGACATCCTATACTTAAAGAGACGGCTTATTTTTTTAAAAAAAGATGTTTAGTAACACGAATGACAACCGACAGTCAAAATACCAAAAAAAAAAAACAAGGAAAATTTTACCAAAAAAGGACTTAACATATGTATTCGTCTAACCCATGCTAGCATACAAAAAAGGATGTTAAAATGTACACCGACACGAAAAAAAATCGACCCCCTTTTTTTTTTTTGAAATTTTTTCAGCAGATTCTTATTATGTTTTCGATGACGGACATTCTGAATATCCCAAAAACCATTTTTTCAAAATTTTTAATTCCCCCCCCCTTCCCACCCCAAAATTAAAAAATTTTAACTTTTTTGCGAATTTTTTTTTTTTTTCGGTCGACGTGGAAAAATTTTGAGATTAAGAATATGGAGGGAAAAAAATAATTCATTTCAAATTTTCTGTGAGGAAACTCCAGAATTGTTTCATTCCCCACCTCGCCATTTCATCCCTCTGTCTAAAAGGGAAAACGAACGGCTTGTGTGTGTGCGTGCGCGCGTGCGGATGAACGGAGAAAATATGCTAGAAATAACAGCCAAATCTCACATAAACGGATCACTCCACCTCTTTAGAAAAAAAAAATTGTTTTTATGGAATCCCTTGTTTTCGGCTATGGAAATTCCGATTTTGAAACAAATATTGTTTGTAAAATTTCAATTTAAAAAAAAAATACGAAATTACCCCAACCCCTTGCCTTGCACAAACCGGCGCTTAGACGAACCCCGTTGAGGTCCATTGGTCCCGAATCAAAGGACGATGGAAGTATCTGACTGGGTGATAGGGTGATATGAAATGGTCTCAGAAATGTATGGATTTACGGTGAAGAAAAATCTCCAGAATTTCTAAATATTTCTCAAAGACATTGCCGAAGTTTCTCCCGCCTAAATTCCGACGGAGCACATGGCCGAGGTTTCAAAAGATGAACACTTTGGTTTCACTTTGCCATATTACTGCGGGAAATTACTCTGAAAGAAACCTTTGAGGAAAAGTGAGTATATTGACTACATATTTCTTTCATTGTGTTATGTGAGTTTTGTGAGATTTGGCTGTTATTTCTAGCATATTTTCTCTGTTCATTCGCAGGCGCACACACAAGTCATTCATTTTCGCTTTTAGACAGCGGGACGGACTGGCGAGGGGTTTAGGAATCGATTTGGGAGTTCCCTCGTGGAAAATTCGAAATTAACTTTTCTTCCCCACCCATATTCTTAATCTCCATGAATTCCTGTGACTTCCTAGTATACTACAAAACCCTTTTGGGGGTCCGAAAAACTGGGTGGAGTGAGGTGGAAACCTCGGAAATTTCGCCCTCACCTCCATTGATCTTTTCACTATAAGGAAAATAAATTAAAATAAAAATTGCGCCCAAACTAATTTGTGTGGTGGGGAAGAAGGACGAACAATTTAAAATAAATGTAAACGAGTGGCTGTGTGGTAAGTAGCTTGCTAACCAACCACATAGTTCCGGGTTCAGTCCCACTGCGTGGCATCTTGGGCAAGTGTCTTCTGCTATAGCCCTGGGCCGACCAAAGCCTTGTGTGTGGATTTGGTAGACGGAAACTGAAAGAAGCCTGTCGTATATATGTATATATATATATATATATGTATGCGTGTGTGTGTTTGTATGTCTGTATTTGTCCCCCTAGCATTGCTTGACAACCGATGCTGGTGTGTTTACGTCCCCGTTACTTAGCGGTTCGGCAAAAGAGACCGATAGAATAAGTACTGGGCTTACAAAAGAATAAGTCCCAGGGTCGAGTTGCTCGATTAGAGGCGGTGCTCCAGCATGGCCGCAGTCAAATGACTGAAACAAGTAAAAGAGTAAAAGAGATTTAAAATAAATACATCTTAATTTCGCTTTCGGATTTGGTTTGCAAGATTCTTTATATGAGTTCTTGTGTTGAAGCCTATTCTGTTGTGTCTGGGGAGAGTCATTCTCTTTTGGGGCCTTAGAATTTAACAAACTTACCGGTAAAATTTCCACTTATTTCCTTCCTTATTCTTCTAAAATTTTCGTCGCGTCTTGCAACCTTTGCAATAGTTTTGACTCTCTTAATTGTTGTGTGAGAAAGTACATATATTCTGATGGTAAAATGTCGCATCTTTCGAAAACATCCTAAATTTATAGACCATATCTTGTGTGTTTAAGAAAGAAAAAGATTTTTTACAGAAATGAATTTTCCAAAGTGTGAATTACATGGTTCGTTATTAAATACATCAGCCCCTCGTATCCCTCCGCCTTTTTTCCGAACCAAAATAAGGGATTTGTAGCATATTAAAATCCGAGGTTTTTTTTTTGTTTTTGTTTTTTCTTAGAGAAAATTGTGCGGGAGTTAATATAAAAATTTACCCATAATTTTTTCACGTCGATTAAAAAAAAAAAAAAAAAATTCGAAAAAAAGTTAAAATTTTAAAATTTGGAAGTGGGGAGGGGGGGAAATTAAAAATTTTGGAAAAAATGGTTTTTGGTATATTCAAAATGTCCGTCATCGAAAAAACATAGGAATTCGCTGGAAAAAAAGTGGAAAAAAAATTAACAAAAGAAGCTCGATTTTACTTGTTTTTGCCTTAAATAATCGTAAATAGTATGGATTTTTGTCAGTGAACAGGTCGCGGATTTTAGCGACGAAAATATTTTGACAAATTAAACTTAAATGTTGAAGTGAATCGAACGGCTTTTGTGTGTTTCTTAAATGGCTTATAAACACCTTCCACACTGCAATTGCTTTCGTTCCAGCACACGATCTCAGATCAAATCACTTGCTATGCAAGTACATCTCCGTAATAATATAATAATTAAATTAAATATAAAGCACTACCCGTGTGAGCCATTTTATGAGGAGCAAACAATATTTAATATTGTTATAAAGTTTAATAAGGGGCTCAATTTTCACCCCTTCCGAGAATTTTAAATTTTGAACTTCATCATTCATTTATTTATCCATCAAGTTATCCCTGTCCGTTTTATTCATAAAATATATTTGTCAACTAACAATAACTCAGAGCCCCTTTTCAAACTCCACCTGTCTATCACCCATGGACATGTTTTACAAAGTCAGAAAACAGCACAGCTCCTTCCATGACTTTCGGAAACATTTTCTTTTCCTGCTAAGAGTTGCTAAAGCATGGAACAAACTGCCGGCATCAGTTGTTAGTTGTCGGAGCATTGCATCCTTCAAAACTTCCATGCTTCCTGAGATTCGCCAACACTACTACACCTGATCTTCTCTTCCCCTCCATACACACGATGAAGCATGGAACAAACTGCCGGCATCAGTTGTTGGTTGTCGGAGCACTGCATCCTTCAAAACTTCCATGCTTTCTGAGATTCGCCAACACTACACCTGATCTTCTC